>NC_058407.1:107313630-107313998 GCF_002201575.2 Neomonachus schauinslandi | reverse complement strand
CGAAGGCAGTCGCTTAACCAACTGAGCCACCCAGGCGCCCACCTCTTCCAGCTTCTGATGGCCCTAGGTGTTCCTTGGCTTGTGGCAAGCATCACTCCCTAATCTCTCTGCCATTTTGACATAGCTTTTCTCTGTGTCCTCTCCTCTTATAAGCACACAAATTATTGGATTTAGTGCCCACCTTGAATCCAGTAGGACATCACCTTGAGACCTTCAACTTATTGCATCCACAAAGACCCTCTTTCCAAATAAATGCCCATTTCTGATGTTCTGGGTGGACATGAATTTTGAGGAGAAACTATTCAACTCACTATACTAACTCATCAGAGAGGACTTCTTTGACAACCAACCTGAAATGGCACCCCCCC
>NC_058407.1:107301569-107313230 GCF_002201575.2 Neomonachus schauinslandi | reverse complement strand
TTTTTTTTTTTTTTTTTTTTTTTTTTTTTTTTAAAGATTTTATTTATCCGACAGAGAAAGACACAGCGAGAGAGGGAACACAAATGGGGAGTGGGAGAGGGAGAAGCAGACTCCCCGCCGAGCAGGGAGCCCGATGCGGGACTCGATCCAGGGACTCCAGGATCATGACCTGAGCCGAAGGCAGTCGCTTAACCAACTGAGCCACCCAGGCGCCCACCACTTCCCTTTCTAAAAGCTATGTTCCAGAAACCCCAAAACTATACTGGTCTCCTCTTATCCATAGTTTCACATTCTGCAATTTCGGTTACTGCGGCCAACCCTGACAGGAAGCAGAAGATCTTCCTTCTGACGAATCAGGCCAGTAGCCTAATGCTATGTCACTCACCTCACTTCACCTCTTCATGGGGGCATGTGGTCATCTCACATTATTGCAAGAAGAAGAAGGATAAGGACAATAAGATATTTTGAGAGAGATAAGAGACCATATTCACATACCTTTTCTTACAGTATATGGTTATAATTGTTCCATTGTATTAATAGTTGCTGTTAATCTCTTACTGTGCCTAATTTATAAATTAAGCTTTATCATAGGTATGCATGTTAGGGGAAAAACCTAGCATATACAGGGTTCGGTACTGTCTGAGATTTCAGGCACCCATTGGGGGTCTTGGAAGGATCACCCGTGAATTAAAGGGGACCACTGTACTTACAATTCCTTAGATACATCATGCTTTTCCACATCCTTGAATCGTTGTTTGAGATTTTTGTCTGAATTCCCCCTGTCTCCTTCACTTTCATGACTCCTTGGTCACCACATCCTGCTAATTCCATCTCTTAAGTAGTTCCAACCAAGTCCTGTTTGCCTGCAAAATTTCCACTGAAGTACCCACTCGTCTGGGAACCCTTCCCTGGATGCCATCTTACAAAGGCTGCCTTAGGTGGCTCTCCTTGGTCCTTATTTCACAAAGGATGACCTCAGCCTGGTTAAATCAGGTGGTGGTGGATCTTTTGAAGAAGCGGTGGCCTTTCTGATCTGCAATCTCAGTGTCTACTGTGGTGTCTGGGACATAGTTAACCTTCAGATTGTTGCAGAGTGGCTGGGTGAGGTAGAATAAGGAGAAAGAATGGAATAAAGTGAGGGAAATTTGGTTCTGCTGGCTTTCTGTCCACTGCCAGCTAACTTTTGGGGTTTTAGCTTCTGTCCTCGGGCAAGAAATGTAAAAGGCCCACATTCACCCAGGGTCTCATCCAATCTCTCCTTGCCTTCTTTAGTAGTTTGTTGTATGTTGCACACTGACCACAGAAAAACTACTAAACTCAAAAATATTAGATGGGGGGAGGCAGAAAAACCATATATGGTTGAGAGAAACCAACACGGTTTCATGTATTCAGTGTGATAATTTCAGGTTTGAAGTAAGCCACTTACCTCCTGATGCTGGTTGCCTCTCCTTCCCCTAGGTTCTGGAGGTGTCTGGGCTACTGACAAAATCTCTCCATAGTCTTGTCCATCCTGCAAGTGTGGTTCCTCAGCTTCTCTCCTTTCACTCTGCTCTCCTTCTGGAACTTCTGCACCTCATACCACATCTGTACCTTGCTTGCAACTTTGTAATTCTTTTAATCCTGATGCCTTTCTATCATTTTCCCTCCCAGGCCCTGGATATCAAATCATATTCCTGTGCATCATCTCTTTTAGGTCTTCAAAATGCATGTCTCCTTTTAAAACATGACTCACAGCGATATTGGCTATTTCCTTTAAAAAGTTCATGCTCTCCTATTTACATTTTATTTAAGATAATTATGTGTAAGGATGGAGGAGACCACTTCTAAATTCAATCTCCCTTTAAGGAAATTGTTTGAATCATCTCTTCACTCCACTGGTGAGGGTGGGGTTCTCACCCAGGGTCATGGGGATGACCAAGCCCACAACACCTGACACGGGACAGATGCGATCAATAGCAACTTATTGGTTACATATCCTCACATCCCAGAGGAAGAGAACACTGCACGGCACCCGGGAACACACAGGGCTTGTGCTTGGGAACCCAGTGAACCACCAGGGGGCTGTGGGAGATAGGCCTTGAAATATCAAGAGGGTGAAGTGAGCCCTGGTTCCTACAAGAGGATGTGATTGGCTGGCTAGAATATTTCCTCAGGCCACCAGGGAACTGAAACTCACTATTCAGGGATAAGCAGGACCTTGCCTGACCCCATGATGAGGAGAATTATTTGGCTAGGAGACCTTAGCCCCAGGAGCAGAGTGAGGAAAGGACTCTGACGTTAGGCAATTTGATGCCCTCCGGATTTCCCCAGATGACAAGGTAACATAATATCGGGCCTTCATTTTAGGCCTTACACACAGGAATGGACATGCTACCTAAAGAGAAGAGGAAGTTCTCTTTTCTCGCATACCCAATAGAATATAATCACGTATTAAGTGTGAAAAGCTACTCGAGAGCATTGTTTATAACGAGTGGGGGGCAGAGGACCCCTGTGGGGCCTGGAAAGCTGCATCCAAGTGTGTGAAGACAGGGGCTCATCTCCTGGAGTCTCTTAAAGACTGGTGCTATCAGGATCCAGTATCCGCAGAGCTGGCGATAGGAGGGATGCCGACCATCCCCCCAGAGAGATGGGACCGCATGCAGCCAGGCGCCTTGCCCTCCCCGTCTCCTTTATCTCCAGAAGTGCTGTGAGAACATGATATGGGGGATTCTCTGTGGTGAAGGTGATGTGTCTAATTGTAGCTAGGCACCAATTATTCTGCTCTGTTTGTACGAGAACAGCCAGGGAGGCATTTTTACCACAAGAACCAGACCGAAATGGCAAGTCGGTAATATCTCACTCTCCATGGCCCATGTGTTTTCTCAAACTACTCCAGAATTTATTGTTCAGATATTTCTACTGCCTGGAAGACACAGGTCTTTCATATCGACAGTGAGCATCCTCATGGCTTTTCTTCCTTCTCTCTCTCCTCCTCGATGTGCTGGCCTTGCCTTTGCCAGCAGTGGGTGAATGTGAGCCAGGGGCTACTGTGTGAATTGAGGAGGGAGCAGTGGGTTCCACTCAACCGGGCTGATTTGTGTTATCATGTATGGTGATGTGCATTCCTTTTCCATTCAAAGAATATCGACTTTTTTAAGCATGAATCTTTTTCCATGGATTTTTCTTTGAGAATCTCGAAGAGACAATGAAAAGCCGCTGCTAGGACACCTGGGTGGCTCAGTTGGTTAAGCGACTGCCTTCGGCTCAGGTCATGATCCTGGAGTCCCGGGATCGAGTCCCACATTGGGCTCCCTGCTCAACAGGGAGTCTGCTTCTCCCTCTGACCCTCCCCCCTCTCATGTGCTCTCTCTCTCTCATTCTCTCTCTCTCAAATAAATAAATAAAATCTTTAAAAAAAAGAAGAGAGAAGAAAAGCCGCTGCTAAACTGTGGGAACAGGTAGGTTATCCCATACGAACATGTGCTGTTTCCTTCCTGCCATTCTCCCCTCTTCTAAAGAATAGCAGGTTTTCCCATTGTTGTTTTTGAACATGGTTGAAAGGGTTATCTTGAAGTACCATTTGTGGTGGCCTCCGAGCTGAAGGCTTATAGTAACCACTATTCTTACAGACCATATCCTGTCATTGATTTTTACATAGAACTCCCCATTGATTTCAATAGGGAGTTTTTCCCTGAGATCGATGGCAGGATATAGCTAGTAACATTAAGCATAGATAAAAGACCTTGAGTTAACTGTCAACAGAGTTAAAATTTAGATGTAAACTCATTTAACAAAAACTGGCTTTCAAAGATTCATCAGAAAAGAAAGCGTTTCAAAATGTCTTTTTTTCCCTCCTTGGGCATTGTAAATAAGATTTCTTATTTCCAAATCATTCCATCCTTAGATTTGTGTTTTTGCTTTTCATATATATCAAAAGCACATTCTCATTAGTACCTGTAATTGATTTAAAAAAAATTTTTTAAGAAATGTTTTGCCTCAAACAATATAAGATGTAGTAAGGAGGAAAGATGGGTATACATATAGCTCTAATACAAAGTGGGAGGAAAAACAAATACAGAGAAGGGAGAGAGTGTTTCAAACCCCAGGGTGTTAAGAACAATTTTATTATGGATACACATTCTCAAATAATGGAAGTTAAAAATTAAAAATTTGACCATCCAAATTTTCTGAAAGTATGTGATACTATCCATTTCTTAGCCCTATTGGTATTACCTATATTTCAAGCCAAAAGTAGGAAATCACCTGCAGGCAGAATGGGCCATTAGTAGGGTAACCCCACTCACCCAGAATTCCTGGGACAGCACAGTTGCACCTGAGGTCCCATAGTAATTATCAAGGGCACTGCCTTACACTCTCGGAAGTGACCCTGTTTAGCTGATGAACTCCACGACCACACTCTAAGCAATGCTGATGTCAAGAATTGATCTTAGGGGGCGCCTGGGTGGCTCAGTCATTAAGCGTCTGCCCTTGGCTCGGGTCATGATTGCAGGGTCCTGGAATCGAGCCCCGCATCGGGCTCCCTGCTCCGTAGGAAGCCTGCTTCTCCCTCTCCCACTCCCCCTGCTTGTGTTCCCTCCCTCGCTGTCTCTCTCTCTGTCAAATAAATTTTAAAAAAATATTTAAAAAAAAAGAATCAATGTTAGTTGTGGCAAGTCAATGAATGAGAAGGGAAAAGGGCACTGATGTGCCCATCTCGGGTTCAGAGCCGTAGGGGTGTGAGCGGAGTCCTGGGTTAGGCTGGGCAGGCAGTGCCTGGCAGTGCGACACCCAACGCCATGGGAGACTGCACACGGGCACTCCGCTGGGCTCCACGATCCTGGGTTCTTTCCATTCCTTTCTCTCCCTTTCTTTCTTTATTCTTTTATTTTGTCTGTCACGGTCTTTTTTCCCCCCATTCTGTTTTTCCTTCTGTCCGAGAGTCATCAGCTGCCGGATGGTTATTCCTTAAGACATCTGCTCTGCTGCCCTGAGGCCCAGGAGCATTCAGAATCTCTTCCTGATTGTTGGAAAGCCTCCTTTCAGATCTGCTAGCTAGTCAGTCAACCCATTTTTACCCAACAACTGTTCTGCGCCAGACAGAGGGCTAAGTACTAGGGTGATAATGGTAAAAAGGTCAACCAGAGCTGTGACCATTTACAGACTGGGATTTTTACATGGGTCACCATGCAGGACAGATACCGCATAAATGCAATTTCAAATGCACTGACAAACATCCCATTTTTAGTCGGGCAGGTAACAAGTTTGAGAGTGGCCACTCCAGCCCCGCAACAACTAAAAAGCCGAAGTGAAAAATCAACAGCTCTTCTTAGATCCCTTAGAGGAGTGAGGCCCCGGGACAGAGCCCTGCCCCCCGAGACTGGAGGTACTGACAGGCAAATACAGTGAAGCCCAAGGCCCGGGCGCAGAAAGCCACAATGAGCCAGCCCCAAGGGAACCAGCACCTGCTTAGGAAAACCTGAACTGCAGTTGACTGGCGCTGAACTGAATTGCTGGAGGCTCAGTGTGGACAAGTCTGAATCGTGAACTCCAGGGAGGCCCGGCCAGAGAGGGGCCTCCACACTTTTGTGAGTTTTACCTCCTGGAGCTCTCACAGGTTCTCACACTGAAAGGCAGAGTAAAGTCCCCTTGTGCTTCCGCCACGGAGAGGGGGTAAAAGAAAAGAACCATTTTTGAAATATGCCAGAGCACTCTGTTCTAGTGACAAGGCCTGCCCTCTGGAGAGCCTACCTGCCAGGGATTTAGCCGAGCCAAACCAACCCCCACCCCCACCCCCAGCCTATCCCATCTAAGGGGCGGGGGTGGAGAGTGAGAGGCACCTGTGAAGGTCACAGTCCTGACACAAAGGTTCACTACAAGACAAGACCTAATCATAGCTTCTAGGACTGCTTCCCCTCCCCACACCTCCCCACCACATGACTAAAGGCCGACTTAGAGCAGTTCCTTCTACTTAGTACCTCCACCCGTCAAGCAACACAGTACACATTTGCTGACAAATTTCTGAAGGTAACCATATAAAATTGTCTTGAAGTCTTCATCAGTCTGAACAACCCAGGTTGTAGCCAGCAACTCTGAAACATTTTTCTAATTAGTGGGGGATTGTATCAGGTTGACTCATGCATATTTGAAGTTGACATTAATCTCATTCAAACATGTTTAATGAACAATCATTAAAATTTGATATAAGTAGACTTCACACATCTATTTCATTTTTTAGAAAGGAATTGTGTGGCTAAAATGTAACTCAATAGAGTAGCTTTGCTCTTTGGACCTAACAACATCTGATTGACAGATTAAAAAGATTCTAGAAGCCTAATGTTTAAAATTTTTTTTTTTTTTTTTTTTTTAGTTTTAGGTTGTTTCTTTATTTTCCCCATGTTCATACATCCGAGTAATGAATCTCAGATTTTACACAAGATAAGCTGCTTATGTTGATACTGTGGAAGTGCAATCTTAAGTTTGAGGAAATGACTATGAACACAGGCAAACTTCTACTTAATATATTTCAGACATTTGGCTTCCAGAAACTTCAGCTAGTAAAGGGAAGTGTATATAGCTTTTGAGGTTATCTGACAAGAAACCGAATTGTATAGCTCTTCCATCTCATTATACTCACCAAGTCTGCCCACTCTTTCGCGCATCCAGCAATTAAGCATCCAGCAATTACGAATGGGCCTGGATCTGGACATTCAGATGCAAGTGTGGCATTTGGATTTAGCCTTATTTGTAAACAGCATGATCCACAAAAACCCATGTGAATAACAAAAGGAAGCAGACAGAGCTGTGTGAAGCTTTAATTAATGTGAAGCTAACCCAAGGATGTGCAAACTGTCAATTTCTTCCCGGCTACATGGGAAGCAGTGGCTGATGTGTCAGCCCTGATTCAAGAACAGTTTGCAATCTCAATAAAGCAATAATCATGCGTAAGATTGGTAGATCTGAGAAGAGGTATCACAAATGATCACTCTCTTCTTAAGGATTACCCTCTGGGTGAAGAGTGAAGAAAACACGCTCATTTCCCCCAATTCCTTCTGTGCCAGATAAAATCATTAGACAAGATTAAAAACCCAGAGGGTGGGAATTGCTTCCCTACAAGAAAAGTCTTTCCATTTCTGTCCAAGCCGCGGTGCTTCCTGCTGGTGTCCTGAGCAGACAGCCGCCTTCCTGCCTCCTGAATAAGACAGTTCGATTCCTCTCTCCTTCTTTCTGGCTCAGAAATCTCTTCAGTCATATCCAATAGCCGCCCCAGCTTGCTTTCAGACCAGCAGACAGGGGTTCATAGAACATGAATTAAACAATTCTATTACAAGTAAGCCTCTGGATGCATAAGGGCTTTATTTGGGTGCTGGGGTGGGGAGGGTATAGGTTCTTATCTTTCCTTAGCATCGTCTATATTCAGCCTTAGCGCCTCACTTTCACATGCACACACACAACACACAAGAAATTAGAAAAGGCTATCTGGAATTTTGTCGTCCCCTCAACTGGTTGCTTATATGCATTACTTCCATCTGTGAAAGTCCTAGGTGCTACCTAGCGTATCTTCCTGGGTTTTCTTCAGAGCGTAAGGTAGGACTGCAATTCCTTGCCCTCCCAGCCAGGTGTGGCCCTGTGATTTGCTGTGGCCGGTTAAGAGAACAGGAGTGCTGTGCATCCCTTCCCGAGAGGAGCTTTAAAAGCCAGTGTGTGAACTGCCATTCTCTCTTTTTTTTTAGCCTGTGCCACACTGACCAGCAATGTTTTAGCTGGTGGTTCTTCTATCAGACAGGGTTCCTGGAGATAGGACAATGCAGAAGGGAAAATGGACAAGCGCATGGACAGGAAATACACCTTGTTTTTCTAAACTACTGAGATTTAGGGGTCACTTGTCACCATAGTTTAACCTCGCCTCTATGGCTGACAGACAAACCTCAAAAATCCCATGGACTTCTAAGAAATTCTCATGTTTACACAGCCTATCTTGGAACAGACTCCCAGAGACCAACACTTTATCTGTGTTCCCTCTTTGAACGGGATCGATGGAAGTATCCTGTCATGCAAGAGCCAGCACACACTCCCGCTGGTTCCCACACCAGCGAACTGCTTTGCAAAACCTGCCCAAAACTTTTAACATAAGATCCAGGCTGCACACTCTGCAAAGAAAACAGGTCACTTTAAAAGGCCATGCCTTTTGTTTTTTTTGAAACCAGCTCTTGGTGTTTACCCCTTTCCTACCTGAACTTATTCCCTCATAAATTCAAACGAGATAACTAGCCCAGCGGACATTAATAAAGATGTAAGGTGGCCTATCCATTTTAGGAAATACCCACTTAGTCATCCATTTCTTCACCTAACTATTCATCTGCCCCCACTTCCAGGAATTATTTCTGTTGAGAACAGCAATTATTCATTCTCCATCTCCCGATCTTCCTTCACTGAGCCATCTCCCAGCTCATAATAGGGCGACTTGAAACACAAACCCGCTCAGGAAGTGGACGGGCTCGGAGCAGGTGCATGGCTGCTTGGTTTCGGCCATGTGCCCCTCTGCTGGGGCATCAGCTGCTGGCTTAGGATTCTCGCCTTCCATCAGCTCACAAATAATAAGGATAGCATCTCCAAATGCAGCTTCCTGCAAACTTTAGATTTATTAGCTCAAAGTTTAAAAAAAAAAAATCCAATTGATGATATCAGAACCTACCCTCTCCCACAGGCTAAAAGAAAAGAAACTTCAGGGTAAAAAAATATAGTGACATGGAAATATTTAAATATGGGATTTGCATGATAATGGGGGAATAGATTACATTTTTCACCATTCTACCTGCAAATGATTACAGAGCAGGATAATCGTTTGCACAGCAAAAGCGAATCATATTTAGATTAAATCCGGAGGTTCAAAAGATTGATGGAAATCTTTTGCTCGTTTCCAAAACAAAGGCAACAAAAGATACCAGAACACGCCCTTAATAACTGGTGTACATTTACAACCTAAATACCTGAGCTTTTCATCTCATGTCAGGGCCCTCTCTGCTGAAACAATCTGTAAAACAGATTTATGCCACCTTGTTCTGAAGACATTTCTGTTCAGGAAAAGTCACACCTCCCTTCTGGTTAGGCGCCCCTTCTTTAAGCTTCTTTATGCTTTGTAGTAAGTAAAATACTCACTACATGCATCCGTCTCTTGTATGCTGCTCACGCAGCATGGGGCCCGTCTGACACCCTTATCAGACCGCACATTCCTTAAGGGAGGGGGCCACAGAGGATTTCATTGCTGTGTCCTTGGCAGTGAACATCATGCCCGACACAGAGCGGATACTCAATGAATACTGAATGTTTAGGGCTTCTTCATGATACCCCTTTTGAGCATCTCAGGCTCTCCTGTTATAGGACAAGAGTCTGGGGAGGCCCAGAGTCCCCTCACTGAGCTCTCCTCCTGAAAGGAACATGTCAGGAATGGGGAAGAAACCTGCCCCTTGGCTCAGGCTTCTCACCACCATTTAGGGGAAATTCAAGAGAATCCTAGTAATGCCAAAACCACCAGATGATAGTGTATTTGTTCTATATGATACCAAATGTCCAATGGTCATGCGTTTGTTGTTGCTGTTTTTCCATGGAACTCATAGTCTGACCTGGTGTCGTGCAGAGTATATGAGAAATTAAGGTCGTCGCCATGCCTTCTGGCTGTCCCAGGATGGCAGGATGACTGGGATCATCTTTAGTGCAAGCAGACTTTGAGGTTCTCCCTTGATCCTGCTGAGGATGGCAGAAGGCTCACTTTTCCCCTCCCTGCTCTGACTGCCATGGAAGGGTCATGTGACCAGCACCACGAAGACTGTTCAATTATCAGGGGAGTCGTGGATCTGCTGGAAAATCAAATTCAGCAGAGGGTGTAAAGTCTGTGATTATTAAATGTGAATGTGTTCCACTCCTAAGCAAACTGGCAGCTTGAGAAGTAACTGAGAGGGGACATGCCATCTATCTCTAAGATTCTGTAACTGGAAGACCTTAGGAAGAGAAATGCATTTCATTTGGTTCAAACGTGCATTCTCCAAAAATAAAGTGTGCTTCCACATAAGGTAATGGGTGCCTAATCTTTTAAAATATACGAACAGCAACTGTCTAGGATACTATAAAATGAATTCCCGTAAAATTGTGGGAGACAATCTCTCATGCTCCTTCCAACTCTAAAAACTGTGTAATGTTGAAGATTTATTTCAGTCCCAGAAGATTTCAGATACACAGATATTTCAAGTTCATTGAAAGAGAGATCAGAAAAGAATAACGTTATAAATGATATGGAGGGAATTTAATCATGGATAGAGCACACAAAATGAGCAGCTGATTCTCTGAAGCAAGGGTCTGAGGGAAGGAGTGGTTGTCTTCACCTTCAGAGGCCTATCTGTCCAAGCAGATCAATTTCAGAGGGTTGCCATAGGGTGGTGTATCAGAGAAAGCAAGACATACTCGCCCTCTAAAAGAGCCATAGAAGCTGTCCTTTCTTCAAGAGTTTATATATTATAGCCCTGGTTCTAAAATTGAGGAAGAGGGTGTCAGAATGGGATGGAAAGAGCAAACTAGATTTAACTCAGGAGTCTTTTCAGATGACATGTGCCCATCCCATGGAAGAGGAGGCCGGGAGGCAGCTGGTAGGAAGTGGTGATGGGGCAGGAGCGTGTTTGAAAAGGCTCCTCAGGTGACTCTAATTATCTTACCTGGTTCAGAATCATGTCATATGAACTAGAGTTAAAATAATTCTCATTCTTTTCCATCTACTTTGTTAATGATTTTTCCTCCAAATTTGGCTTTACTTTTTGTATGGCCTGACTTTTCTTCTGTGTGGTAGGCTATTATGGAAATCACAGGAACAATTTACTCAGTAAAACTGTCTTAGCCAAGTAAAAAGGGTTTTTTCCCCCCCTCAATTTCAAAAACTCTACTAATTTGTGGTGATAACAATCTTTCACATCTTGAGAGTTTGGAGAAGAAATGCAAAAATACATGATTGCCAAAAAACATGGTAAATTCCCTTTTGTGTTGCTGCACAAGTATGAATTTATCCCAACCAGACCTCCCATGTTTAGGGACTTTCCTCAAACCCCTTGACTTTTTAAGATTATGAAATGTGCTCTGGGTACAACTCCCCTAAGTATCCACACCCTCCCACTCCATGAAAGAGACAGAACATCTGCTCCTCAGCTCTCTGGGAAAGTATATTTAATTATTGGATACTTTTCTTTTCAAAATGGGGCTTTTTCTTTCTTTCTCTATCTTTCTTTCTTTCTTTCTTTCTTTCTTTCTTTCTTTCTTTCTTTCTTTCTTCTGGGCAAAAGCAAAATAAAATCAGCCCTTTGATGTTTAAATCAGATAATAGCATCTGTATCAACACAAATAACAGCTAATAGCATAAAAGTATGTCTTCTATACTTGCTGAGAAGGAGAAGTCAGTATCAGGTATTGGTTTTCTCAATATCCATGCAATGACACTACCTTAGGAGACTTCTAGAAGCAAGGGATGCTGAAAATGGGACAGTGGGGGAGCAAAGGAAGATTATGAAATCTTGCAGACTTGATTATGGAAACTTGCAGAATCTTACCCATAATGATCAGCTTTTGTTTCTCAATCCTAGCGGAATCTATCAGAAAATGTGTGTGTGTGTGTGTGTGTGTGTGTGTGTGTGTGTGTGTGTGTGT
>NC_058407.1:107258031-107301559 GCF_002201575.2 Neomonachus schauinslandi | reverse complement strand
GTGTGTGTGTGTGTGTGTGTGTGTGTGTGTGTGTGTGTGTGTGTGTGAGAGAGAGAGGAGACATGATATTGAGGGAGTCAGGGATAGAAAGTAAGCATGTGAGTCTTCTTCCTGAAAAAACTTAATGCCTTCCACATCACGCTGTAAAAGACTGATAAAATGAGGAGAGATTTCACTGGAGTAAATCTTTACCAAAAAAAAAAAAAAAAAAAAAAGCCAAGCAAGTGTGGGTCTGGCATCATTCACACTTAAACAACCAAGGAACAATATTACCAGATTTTGTAAGAAAAAAAAAATTTTTTTTGCAGTTTTGTATTTTCCTAGTGTCTTATTTGTTTTAAATCTCCCTTCTTCAAAAACAAACAAAAACGAGGCAAAAAGAAGTTTGCTTTTGTTTTAGCAGGAGCAGAAGAGGACAAAGGTTTCAACTGAGTTCAATCAAATGAGTATCTTGTGAACCACTTCAAAGCCCGACAGAGTTCCTGCCCTCACGAAGTGGACGTTTCCTGGGGAGACGTACAATTAAAGACATTGCACTTCAGCTGTCACCGAAACGACTCAGAATCGGAGGGGCAGGTCAGGGAGGCACCCCCGAGAAGGGATGCCCATGCGGTGTTCCCAAACTCCGCTGCCCTGCACATGCCAATTCCAAGGTTGCTCCCTGGACCGGGTGAACTGGAATCTCTAAGAGAGGACTTGTGCTCACAAGTATCCCCGGGGGAGAGCGCAGCCAGCGGCGCCCCCCTGCCCCGCCCGCCCTCCCCGCGCGGGCTCCGGCGGGAGGAGGGCCGCCCAGCCCGCAGCGCAGCCGGGACTTGAGACGGGCACAGGGTTGGAGGAGCCCGAGCCGTGAACCGCGGCGGCCGGCAGGTGACTGGCACTGAGGGAGGGAGATGAGGAGGCAGCCAGAGCAGGAGGGGCGCGCTGCGTTCCCCTGCGGAGGCCGGCCTTTTCCCCCAAGGCCGCTGCGGGGGCAGGAAAGGGAAGGAGCTGCGGGGGCGGTGGGAACACAGCGGGGGAGGGAGGTGTCCCGGAGCCCTCCTCCTGGAACCACGCCCCTCTCCAGGGGTTCTCAACAGCCCAGAACCAGTTCTGTGGCTCTTGCTGCATTTTTTTTTTTTATCTCCCCCACACTCTTTCCCTTCCGTCTGTGCCCCCGCCCCCTCCATTCATCCCTGGGGAAAAGAGATGAGGTGTTAACATGCTTATCGTTGAGGATCAGCTGGGACACTCCCACTTTTTCACCCGCACAAGACATGGACGCAGCTTCACCAAAGAGGAAAGTGATGCAGCCCTAAACTCCTTCCACTGGGCCTCTCTCAGGCTTCCCTGTATGACTCTTCGCTCTACCTAAGGCTACTCTAGATGCTGGCACTTGTAAGTAAATTTTATGGTTTGTTTGCGCCCTCTCCCTCTGACAATGGTGGTGTCCATGTCCCTAAAACATGCCACATGACAATATACATACTGTCCTCCCTTGTCATAGGACCATATCCTCAGGCTGCAAATCTCCGTGGCTTTATTGGAGTCAAAAGGTAACAATTTGAGTGCCCAAGACAGTAAAGGACTGTCATACAAGAGAGGAAAGGTAGGGTATTTGGTCTTGGCATTCTAGCCAGCCTCACCTCCCTGCTAAGATTCATGATGCTAGCCCACCTAGCAAAACTGGCAGTCAGGAACAGACGTCAGCGGGAAGATTTAATAAGAACATTTAGTGGTAACAGGTCAAGAGATAGATCTTTTGAAAACCACAAATTTCTCCCCAAGCCTCTGTTTAAGTGAATACACTTGCGCTAATAAGAAGTGAGGTTTCCCTGAGCAGAGGAAGTGAATAAGTGCGAGAAAACCAACCTCTGGATAACAAAGGTTATTGTCTATACCAGTCACCTCATATAAACTAAACTGCACTGGGGGGATGACATAAAGACATTTCCCTCTGTCCAGTAGGTTTTTAAACAGGACCATTGTTAAAAGAATTATTCAGGGTAGAGAATCTCAACTTAAACATACCTATGGACATTGGCCAGAAGGTCACCTCATTGTCCACACAGATTCTTGTAGCTCTATCTGGTGTTCCCGATTTTTTTTAAAGATTTATTTATTTATTTTAGAAAGAGAGAGAGCACAAGTGTAGAGGGGAAGAGCAGAGGGAGGGGGAGAAAGAAACTCAAGCAGACTGCATGCTGGGGACAGAGCCCAACGGGGGGCTCGATCCCAGGACCCTGACATCATGACCTGAGCAGAAACCAAGAGTCAGATGCTTAACCGACTGAGCCACCCAGGTGCCCTGGTGTTCCTGATTTTAATAAGCCTCCATACGTTTCTCCAGAGACAGCTGGGGACCCAAGATGAAGAGGAGAGTGATCAAAGAATGACTGACCCAAAACTTTGTTTTCTACTCTAAGTCTAGCCCAAACAAACGATTTGAACCCAAAATTAAAAGATAGTCTCCTCTACCCAGAAGCATTTTCTCTTAAAGCCATGTCAGTATGTTGGAAAGAGTGTTCATAGTTTGAAAACATTTCATAAAGTTCATTATTAAGATCTAGAAATGTATTTTGGTGAAGGAAAGCTTTCATACAACAACTGATCCCAAGGGGTATGTAGAAGTGTCTTTGCATTAGAATCTTGTTGTGGAAAAAAAAAAAAAATCCCTCAGTGTGAATTGAGTTACTGTTCTATGGCTGTAGTTTAATTTGTTGAATGAAGCCCGATCCAGATTAAAAGTAAAGCAATTCAAAATACAAATCTAAAAGATGAGCTCCTGACTGAACTCTCTAAAAAAGAGAAAACCGAACACATAACAAAAGCATCACAGTTTCAAGCTATTCTTCCCAGGAGATGGAAAGAAAAATGGAGCAATAAACAGAAACAGAAATACAGGAGAGAGTAAGAAGTCAGAATATTCTGTTATCCACGGGCAGAGAGCTTGTCTATGTCTCACACTTCAACTGAACCCGAATTCTGAATGTAAAAGTGAGATAGAATAATAACTCTTTACTTGGGTGTTTGATATAGTCTAAAGCTGGTGAATATGGATTCAGAAACATCTGTCTTCAACATCATCTGTCTATGGCTTGCCTTAGACTAAAATCTTGGGTGGAACTAACTAGTAGCTCCAGTCATGCAAGCCAATGCCTCCAGGGGTAGGAGGTGAGAACACAGAAATATTAATACAGCCATCAGAGAAACGACATGAAGCCAGCAGCTGACACTGTTTAGTCTCACTGACTTATGAGGACTGGGTAGTTTTAAAAGTGAATTATGAAAGTGGTTAAGGGCTAGCTTGAGGAAAATGTTGGCAGGTATCAAAACCAGACTGCTTGTGGCCACTTCTAAGATTTCAGTTGACATGAGTTTGTGGTTGAGAAGTCGAGAGGGCTCCTGAGGAGCGAGAGTTCAGCCTTTTCTAGTCTGGTGCCAAATCCAAGCAAGGCATGAAAACCAATTTTTATACAAAGACACCGCCAGTATATAAAGTTTTATAATCTGATGTGTACTACATGATCCTTGCTGTTTAAATTTCCATCATGCTGAGAATGCAGAATGGAAGTCACCGAATGAGGGGGGCAAGTCTAGACCTGCTCAGGGCCCAGGGGTTAAAAAGTTTATATGAGTAATTACTTAGGCTTTCAGCCTGAATAATTCAGTATCAGAATCAGGGCTGGTCCTAAAGAGAGAAGCCAGGGCATGAGAAAAGCTGGAGATAGAGGAAGGCATGTGGCTGTATATATATATAATTGCCTCAGCTGAGTTGGCTGGTTGGTTGGTTTGATTTGTTTTCTTTTTTTTTTTTAAGATTTTATTTATTTATTTTGACAGAGAGAGAGAGAGACAGAGAGAGAGGGAACACAAGCAGGGGGAGTAGGAAGGGGAGAAGCAGGCTTCCCGCGGAGCAGGGAGCCCAGGACCCTGGATCATGGCCTGAACCGAAGGCAGACGCTTAACAACTGAGCCACCCAGGCGCCCCTGGTTGGATTTGTTTTCTATGCCTTATCACGAAATTGTTCTTTGAGAGGAATGGAGGGGAGCGTCCTAATACGGCCACCTACATCAGGAATACTAACATACTTTTGAGTCATCTCCCTGTCTCTTCCACACTAATCTGTTTCAGTTTTACTCTATGCACTACTGCAGTTTTGTGCCTTCTCTTCATCAACCTGGGAACTTATTTTTTCTCTTTTTCTGTACCTGATGCACAGTTTCCTGATCTCCTTTTTCTTTATTTATCTCTGTGTCTTATTAGACCAATCCTTCAGTAACTTTTGTAGAAAAGATGCATGTTTGGAGACTTTAATATGTCTATAAGCATCCTCACTTATGAGGTGCCTGGGTGGCTCAGTTGGTTAAGTGTCTGACTCTTGATTTCGGCTCAGGTCATGATCTCGGGGTCTTGAGATCAAGCTCCAAGTCGGGCTCTGCACTCAACAGGGAATCTGCTTGAGATTCTCTTTTTCCCTATCCCTCTGCCCCTCCGCCCCCAGCATATGTGTGTGCTCTCTCTCTAAAAAAACGAACAAAAAATCCTCACTTTTATTTGCTAATTTGACTTGATAAAGAATTCCAGGTTGGAAAACATTCCTTCAGAATTTTAAAGACATTGTTATATTTTTTCCAGCTTCCACTGTTATAACTAAGAAGTCTGGTTCACTTCTAAAACTCAGTTGTGTGTGTGTGTATGTGTATATATGTGTGTGTGTGTGCTTGGTTTGGTTTGTTTTTTAATCTATAGAAGCTTCTGGGGTTTTCTTTCCTTCCTCTTGCTCTGAAATTTCATAATAATGAATCTTGGGTGTTTTGTTGTTTGCCTGTGTTTGTAATTTATTACTTTGGAACCTCAGTGTAGAAACTCATGTTCTTCAGCTTTGAAACTTTTTCTTGAATTATATCTTTGATAATTTTCTCCTTTTTTCTCTGTCTCTCTGGAATTCTTATTAATTCAATATTTTATTTACTGGATTGAGCCTCTACTTTTCTTATCTTCTTTTATGAGAATAAAAGTTGTCTTTGTTTCTTTCTTGTACATTTTGAACAATTTTCAACCTTATCTTTTTGCCTTTCTATTAAATATCTTATTTTAATTTTGCTGTATTTAATTTCTAACAGCTCTTTCCTGTTGCAGACTACTCTTATTTGGTAAATGCAGTATCTTCCTTCTCTCGCTGAGGACAATACTTATTGAGGCATTTGTTTTGCTTTAGTTTGAGTTTCCTTTCTTTGAAACTCTTTCCTTTTTTTCTTTCTTTGGGTTTGTTTTACCTTTCCTGTCGGAGTCTCTTCTAAGGAGCTGGTTATGCTTGGCTGTCACTCATATTTAAGGGAGAGGAACTAGAGCACTAATTTTAACCTCAGTGTGCCTCAGTGGGGTTTATGAGTTTTGCATTTGGGAGTGCCAAACAGGGACCAGTGTTTTCACTGGATGGTCCTAAATATCAATATCAACAGGTCTTTTTTTGTGTGTGGGCCAGTTTCTCCAGAGAGAACTCTTCCGATGTCCAGTTACTGCCAGGGTGCTGGGGACCTCATCAGGGAAGTAAGACATACTCATTGAACGCCCTCCTGGGGCTACTGCAACATACCGCACGTTTAGCTGCCCTTGGCGAGTGAGAATCCAGGTTCTCTGCTCCAGTTTCTACAGAGATTATGCCGGCCTCTTGCTCAGGTTGCCAGGAATAGTCACCCAGCTGGGTGTGAGAAAGGGGAGACAGGATTCTAACTGCTCCATAAACAGAATTTCCAGCCTGCTGAAATACCTTTCCTGCCAACTCTTGAGCCTGTCCCAGATTCTATGCAATAATAAAAGGACTCCTCATTGTCATTCCTCTCTGATAAGTCTCTTTCTGAGTCCTCTCCGCTTCCCATCTTCCAGAACTTCATTGATACTTCCAGTCCACTCTTCGCCCTCTCTTACTCTGCTTGTCCTTTCGTCTTAAGCCTTTTAAAATTACTCATGGTCAACTTTGAAAGACTTGGGAGGGAAAAGAGGCAGCCACGTGCATTCAGTCTACCATGGCATTTAATAATGTTACATATTTTACTATCCTTGTTCTTAATACATAATAATATTATTAGCTAACATTGCTATTATAATAACCATTGCTCACTTCCTCTGGTCACCGTGAATATAAAGAAGTTAAAATAAGGAAGTACTATTGGGGAAAAGTAAAAACATGGGCATGTTTTGTGTATCTCAGCCTGGCTCTGAATAGCTCAGCAATGGAACATTCTTTCTCCTCGCTCTCAACTAAATGATACCTCTTCTGTGGCTTTCCCCAAGCTTTTTGGGTTCCTTTCCTATGGTAACTTTTCAGTAGGGCCCCTGACTACATTTTGACCTCCCGGTGGCCCTCTGGCTCCTTGCAAGTCCTTCTCTCACAACCTATCTCAGCATTTCCACATTTCCTTCACGTCTTACTGTTTCCACGTGCTCTGGTTGGCTTTCCCCATGCTCTGGTTGGCTTTCCCCTTGTCAGGTCATCTGCAGGTCTCGATAATTCGGCTCACTGATCACTGACCCAGCAAGGCAGACTTGAACGTCAAATTAAGTCCTTTAATTGTGGCATGTTCTCCCAAGCTCCCCAGAGAAAAGCCTCTGTGTGGGAGTGAAATAGTAAAAGAAGTAAGAACAAACCAGTGTTTTTCAAAACATTTCCAACAATTCCATAAGCAAGGAAAAATTGGCATGTTAACCCTGAAGGGGTGAGAACCCAGAGTGTTCTACACCCTGAGGTTGTAGATGAAGTCCTGCGCGAGGGTGTCATGGAGCTCAGTGGAGACCTCGAGTATCTCCTGGATTGTATGAGTGGGGAGGAGTAAGGATGACCTCTCCCCTTCTTAACTTGGGAGTTGTTCGATGGGACAGGCCAAAATCCTTTCTTTGCCTGGAATATGAATTACTGGCCATTCCCCCATAAACCTGTGGATACAGGGGCTCAAATTCCTGAAGAAATCTTCAATGTCCATTCCTGTTTCTGTCCGTCTTTCTCTGTAAGTACTGCATAATCATCTTGAGAACTGGAATTGTGACTGCAAATGAGATCTCTGCTCTGCAGAACATTTCCCTTGACTTAGGATCCGTCCGCTTATTTGTGTATATACTACCGAGATGGAAGTGCCCTGAAAAAAGAATGCTACGCACTAAGACCACTAGTTTTATGCAGAAGCTCTCGGCCCTTGAGTGAAAGGGCAGAGAAAAAAAATGTAAGGAAATGACAAGGTGACACCACCACCACAAAGCAAAAGCACAGGGCCTTGTGGTGACATGTGCAAAGGGGTAATTGTTTGGCAACTTCCTTTCTACCAAGAAACAATATACTGTAAGATCAAGCTAGGGAAACTATACAGTTAATCATCCAGCATGTGAATAAGGTTAAATAATGGAATAACTTAGGTAAAGATGCAATAGTTGGCTGAAAGCCTCTGAATGGCAATTGTTTAATATGAAAGAAACACTGGCAAAATCTCAAGTCAGAAATCCCTGGCTGATTGAACTCTCCATTCCCACCGTCCCTTAGCAAACCTCCCAGTAAGCGGAGGAGGTTTGCCAGTGCCACAAAATATTTTGGTTTCATGGAAGATTGTTTATCTTGGCTGCTACAGTTCCACATGTCATCCCTTACCTTCTCTTGGGTTGAATAATACTCAGCTCACAGACGAGATAAGAGAAGTTGCCCTTTGGAATAAAATAAAGAAAATACGTTTTGATTTACCACATATTTCATGGAACGAGTGAAGACTTGCATGTTCCTTAAATGTCCCCTCACCATCTGTTGCTTTCCCCAACTTTTACCTCCCCCAAAATAGGCTTTAGTAAGACCGAACGATGGGAATTTATACCAGCCTTGGACCATTCAGGATATGACCCCCCCCTTTTTTTTTTAAATAGAACAGCCTCTTTTCCCAGTCACAATACTGAGTTAATTGTAATTTCCACCATCAATACCCAATTGCGAGTAAAGTAATAAAAATAACAGAGTAGTTTATCATAGAACTGACTTTCAAATAATTCTTTCGTCCACATTTTTTTTTCTGGTAAATACAGGACCTTTGTAATTTCTGTAGGAAAATTGAAGTGATTTATATAAAAGATAATGTGAGAGGTTTAATAAGTTAGGGGAAATCATAACCAATGAAACACAAAAAAGGGACAATTTGGGGGGGGAGATATTTAACTAACTAGCCCTCGTTAAAAATGCCAACATGGCCAAAGGTTCCATATCTTTCCGTAAGTGGTGATTGTAAGATATTTTAAAGTTTGCACCACCCTCGCAAAGATGCAGCTGCTGTGCTGTTTTTCTTGGCAAAAGTCAGGATCCTTTGTGGGTACTGAATAAACTTGAGCTTCGAAGCTGAGCAACTCTAGAACGAGACTGCTGGATAGTTCTCCCGAGAGTTCAAATATTTGAGTAAAAAAATGTGTGTAAAACTCACTTCTTGTTTGGATGCAAGGAAATATGGACACTTAACCAGGTGTGAAAACATGGCTGAGCTTCTGTAAATGTGGTGTTGGGTATCCCTCGTCTCAAGGGATGATGGGAAATGAGCCTTCCCAGGCCACAGACTCTTGGCAGAAAAGCTCAGCTCCCCGACATGCACTAAGAAGTGTCCATCTCTACTTTGTTGACCCAGTTTCCTTGGGACTTTCAATTAGGAACACATTCCTTTTCTCCCTTTACTGTTTTCAGGTTTAGTCCAGGTCAATAAGCACCTGAAGCTTTTTGGACAGCAAATAATAAGCTTAATCAGCCTCCTGATGAGTGAAAATGCTCTTGGAGTCTTGCAGCACTTGAGCCTTTGGCATTTTCCTATTCAAGATAAGCCTAGATAATATCTGGGATCAAATGTAGTTGATGAGGTTTGAAGTGCCCAAATGCTTACTCCTTTTTTTTCTTTTAAAGAGAACTTAGCCCTATTACACTCAAAAAAGTAGACTATTAAGTACATGGTTTCCTCACCAAAAACTTCTTTTTTAAAACAAGTGTTCTTTAGAACCAAAATATAAAAGTGGCAAAAAAAATTTCTGCAGTAAAATTAGTTGCTCATGGGATGCAAAGACGCTAGGAAGAGAATATTTTAACCTGGCAAAGAGCTGAAGTACACACTCTTAATATCTGTAGAAGTTACCAAAATCTTTAATTTGAGGAGGACTGATTTTTAAAAAAAGAATAGTTTTATAGAGATAAACAATCAATAAACAATGCAAGGGGGCCCTCTCAGATACACAGCACCCATGACTTTCTTTGGTAAATTAACCTAGTTCGAGTTACTCTTTGTAAATAAAAGAATGCCTTAACCATTTTATTTTTACTTATAGTTGATAAAATTAAATCCATATTTCTAAGGTTTTTTTTTTTTTCTATCTATCCTTCTGTATACTAGGTAGTCCCAGGCACTCTGCATGATTCCTCACGCAAATGGCTTGCAGGAGACCATCACTTTTCCTGATTACTATGGCATCGTTCAGTGCACTGAAGTCATCGTCCTTTCGAGACGTATTTTACGCCATCACTCATTGTTAATGGATAGATGAAAACTGCACAAGTCAAATATATTCCTTGTGAAAGGGCTAAGAGCCTCCTTTTTCTAGATAGGGTTTCAAAGCCCTGGATGGAACAAAAAAGGAAGATCTGAGTCAGCCCATTAAAAGGGGAACTTGTTTCAGTAAACCTGGCAACAAAGCCATCTGCCTAGAAGAAACACTTTCTGGGGCACCTGACTTGCATTGTCCTTGGCTAGCTCCTGCTTTCAACTTCTGCAGACTTGCAAGCATGACTTCCTCCCGAGCCGGTTTCCTCTGCCTGCCTCTGATCCCCAGCAGCCCAAGACCCACCGTCTGCTCTGCACATGGCCAAGGCTCACCCAGCGGCATGCCAGATAATGGTTGCCTCCTCGCTACTTCATAATGATGATGAAAGTGTGTAGCCATAAAGTATGCGTTAATCGGGACAAAGTGGAAATCATCTCTGTGGTACCATGGGGAAACTGAGGAATGATGCATATCCTTGTCAAAATTCACCTGCCAACAGACCTTGGAGATAAATATAAAGCGAGTTGGGGTTTTAGACAAAGCCAGGGAGTGCCGGTTTGAGAAACAAAGCAGTGTCATGAAGGCTGAAGTCCCCACCAAATAATAATGTTTCAATTCAAATAAATTTAACTTATTCAATATTAGGTGTTATAGGAACCCAGAGAGAAAAAGATGACTTCTGATTAGAACGTTGGAAGACGTATGAAGAAGGTAGCACTAGAGCAAGATTTTGAAGATGAGGCTGAACGTGGGCTCCTCACAAAAGGATGTGAGAAGGAACTCGTGTGGGACAGAAGGAACAGTAGCAGCAAAGGCAGAGGCAGAAACAGGAATTGGTGTGGCACACAGGGGAGGAGAGAAGCTGGAAAAGCAGTTTGAAGGCCCTACCTTGGTTGGTCTGACTTCCACGCTTCTTCTGTAGACAGAGGAGGAGAGTCTTTGACAGTTTCTGAGCAGGAGATTGTCAGAATCAGAGTAGCATTCTCAAAAAAAGTGAATCTGGCCATGCAGGTGGATTGGAGTGGAGAGAGGAAGGACATAAAGCAGACAGCAGCTAGATGGCTGGTGCAGTAATCCTCAAGTGAGATGAGGGTCTGAGTCACAGATGATGTGGGGCTGGAAGTGGTGGGCAGACGGGAGAAACAAAACAAAGGATCGGTCACAAAGACCTGGACGTGAGCTGACCCTGAGTGGAGAAGAAGGAGGCAACTACAAGGTCACGCTGAGGTTGCAAGCCCACGTGACCAGGATGGTTCTATCACTAAGCATGGTCACAAGAACTTGTCTGAGATATATTTCACTTAAAGGAACATCCAGGCATCTAAGTCCAGCCTTGAAAATGGGGGACTGCAGGAGGGAAAAGGGCTAAGAGCCAGAAAAGGTGGTGGGGCAGGGGTCTGCCAGAAGGTGGGACCCCAAGACAACTAACATAGTGTTGCTCACTTAATCAGTATCAATTGATAAGTATTAATTAATTAAATGAAAGAGAGTAGAGAAGGGGAGAAATATATCAATATATATTTACAAGCCCCACTTGTAGCAAAGATTGAACTCAATGAAATGCAGATACAGATAAAGGTTGAAAAGTATAAGAGACCTGAGGAAGTAGGAACTCTAAAAAGCTTAAATTCAGAGTATTTCTGCCATCTAGAATTTACTTAATAAGATAGACATACCATGATGTAATTGTATCGCAGAGCATAACTTGCGTTAATGAACTACGGCAACCATTCACAAAATCCAAGAATATTTTTTAAAGTACCAGGAGTACTGCTTTGCTCAATAAATTATGTAATCAAAATGAACCTGTGGCATTCTTCTAAAGTAGTGGAATTTCTGTATCTGAGAATCCGGGCACCCTGCTGCCAGACGTGGCTCATTATACAGGAAGTCCAATAGTTTGAATCTCTCGTTGAGAACGATGCTTCTGTTCATCAACTGTTGTAAATAGTTTTGTTTTGTTTTGTTTTTTCTTCCTCCTAAAGTAGCAGCATGTTAGAACAGCTAAGTTGGAGACAATGGTTATTTCTCCAAGCACTTGATTTTTTTTTCTCTCCCATTTCTTAAGAGGTTGGGTGCCAGTGGAAGATAAGCGTGTGTACTTGTCCAAAAAATTGTCAGAAGCAGAAAAGAAGTGGGGAATGGTGGTAATATTACCAATTTGTATTTAAATACCATCCTTTCATGGAAGAGCTGAGAATGATCTTAGAACTATTTCATTACACCAGCATACATGGAAAATATTATGGTATTCCTGTTACAGATTTTTTAGCTTAGTCAATAAAACCTCCTGTACGCTACCCATAAAGAGCATTACTAGGGTGTCAACTTTTAAACCCAAGCCCTCTTTGGTCAGTTCTTTCTAAACCTCCAGAGTGAATACATCGTCTGAAATGATTTTCACCAAAGTTCCCTTGGCTGCAGAACTAAACAGGATTAATAATTTGAAGAATGATGGTCTTTCATTTTCGAAGAAAATAATATTGCTGCCGGAGTGACAGTGGGGGATGGAGGTACAAAGGAGGGAGTGAGCTGGGTAAGCAGAGATGGGAGTTGCCATATGCAAAATTTAGTTCTTACCTATAAATAAACAAATAAACAAAAAGAAAAAAGGCGTTCCGATCCTGTCAGTGAAGTCCGGAAATTTCTGAGTTACTCCTCACCTTTACTCAAGCCAGCTGCCAAGCATAAGGTAAAATGAGTTCCAGCTAATGGAATTCATAAATCATTTGTTAAAGCGTAAGCATCTTTCAATTTCAACATTCTTTTGTGTGGTTCTCGAACAAGCTGGCCGCTAAGGCATTTAGGATACCTCTCAGCCACTGTCACCTCACTGCCACAAATCTGCAAAGGAAGGAGGCAATGGGAGGACTAACCATTCTGCCTTGCCGGGCTACTGAGGGATTTCCCCAAAGGCAGATGGTAGCAGAGTCAGGCTAGGTCCCTGTTTTGAAAAGGACTTAGTAAAGGTGAAAAAGCACAGCTCACACACCCTTCCATTCAGTCCTCAGATATTCATAGAGAGCTAGTTTTGTGAGGGATTCAAAAATGAGTAAAACAGAACTCCTCCCCTCAGAAGACCAGCTCAAGGGAGGAACTAGGGAAACTGCCCATTTGTTGCCACCATTGGAAATAGTGGGCCAAGGGACTCTGCTCAAGGCCGCCTGGGCTCTTGTAATCCTCCTACTACAGCTTCTTCGGAACCTAGGTGAAGTGACAGGGCAAAAGTATGAATTATTTAGTTCATCTTGGCCCCACTCCTCTCTCTCCTTCCAATGCTGCTTGCTGTCCTTGCCCTAGCCACGTCAGAAGCACTGGCATCTAGCTCACACCTCCCTCTCTCTCTCTCAGGAGAGGGTCTGAAGTCAGTCGTTCAACAAGAACTGCTATGTGGTTCTCTTGTGATTAGCACACAGCAATGCATCTTGAACAAGGGGTAGTCGCTCTAAAGTAAAGAGGCTGATTTTCTTGCATGACTTATGGAAAGCCACATGCTCCATTACTTTAGAGCAACCACTGCCTCCAACCTTAGCAAGAACTTAAGTCCCAGGATGCTTGCACTCAAGACTTTGGTCTTAGTCAGTTTGGGCTGCTATTAACAACTCACCACACTGAGTTGTTTAAACAACAAACATTGATTTCTCACGGTTCTGAAGGTTGGGAAGTCTGAGATCAAGGTGCCTGCATGGTAAGGTTCTGGTGAGGGCCCTTCCTGGTTTGTACTTCGGCCATCTTCGTGCTGTGTCCTCCCATGGTAGACAGCAGAGAAGGGAAGCGCTCTCTTGTGTCTTCTTATGAGGGCACTAATCCATTACATGAGGGCTCCACCCTCATGACCTGCTGACCTCCCAAAGGCCCCACCTTCCAGTACCATCACATGGGGGTTAGGATTTCAACTTACGAATTTGGAGAGGACACATTCAGTCCATAAGCAGCTTTGTTGCCACTGAAGCTATTTCACAAATTGTGAGCTGGTGGGTGGGGCAGCGAGTTTGGAGAGAGGGCCCTTCCTGATCCTTGGAAAATCACTCCATTCACTCGAGCACATCCATTGTTCTACCTCTGAGCCTGCGCTATCCTTCACTATGATTACAGTACCCGGTAGCCACCATGGCTGTTTGTATTAAAATTAATTAATTAAAATTAAATGAAATTTAAAATGTAGAGTTTCAATCACTTTAGCCATATTCCAAGGGCCTGCTGCCTTGGGCAACAAAGAACATTTCCATCTTTGCAGAAATTTCTATTGGACAGCACTGCTCTGAACCCACATTCAAACCATGGCTGAGGATCACTTTCAGATGTGAAGTTCACACAGCAGCAATTTTTTTTTTAAAGATTTTATTTATTTATTTGAGACAGAGAGAATGAGAGAGAGAGCACATGAGAGGGGGGAGGGTCAGAGGGAGAAGCAGGCTCCCCACTGAGCAGGGAGCCCGATGCGGGACTCGATCCAGGGACTCCAGGATCATGACCTGAGCTGAAGGCAGCCGCTTAACCAACTGAGCCACTCAGGCGCCCCACACAGCAGCAATTTAACTATTTATATAAAAAATCATCCACAATAAAAAAATTTAAGCCATAATGATATAAGACAATTTATTCACCCACACATAAAAAGACCAGAGACAACATTTTTCATTATACAACCAAAGAAAGAACATAAAGACTTACTAGAGACAGTAAGAACTGAACTGAAATGAGTTAGAAAAGAAAACAGCTTACCATTTCAACAGGCTTAGTCTCTGGAGATCTATGTAAAGAGGTACTTCATAATTATAATAATCCTCACACAATACTCTAAAATGCACATAAATATTTTAATCCATATATTGTTGCTTCAGTGACTAATAAAAACACATATGGGATGCCTGCAGGGTTAAAATTTGATACATCATACATAAAGCACGAGCCAATCCCAACCAGTTAGGGGGCCATGAAGTACAATACCCAGAAGCAAAACGGGTAGCCCTTAGTAAAAAGAAACGTCATGTGACAGCGCTCATAAAGACTCTTCTCGTGTTCTAGCAGTTGGGGGAGCCTTGTCTTGCCTCTTAAAGCCCTGGTTGGTGCTCATTCGTTGGCACAGAGTAGCGGCTCTTCCAGACCCAGGACTCTCTTGGCCTTTTGCTTTCTGTGGGCCTTCTCTGCAGCTTGCCAACAGCCTGGCCAGCGTGGGCTAAAGAGGCTACAAAGGTGGCAGCGAGGTAGAGCTGTGAACTGCAAGCCAATGAGATTTTGAGAATAACCAGCTTGGAGGTTGAACTTCAGAAAGAAACGTATTTCCATTTCTTAAACTCCTCACCCCAACCCCAGTGTGGATCCCCTCTCTATTTCCAAACCATTGCTGAACAGAATGACAAAATGCAGAAGTGCAGACGGGAGGAAGCCAAGCATGAATTCTATAGGATGTCCCTTTCCCTTCCTCGCTGCTTCACCCGATTCCCAAAGCTAACTCCCCTTTCCCAGGGTAATTCACACCAAGGGCAGCTTACCACTCCTTGGCACACTGAGTCAGTTTCTCCATTTTAGGTATGAGCTAAAATCCATCCCAAAGATCCTTGGTCTGCCCTACCTGCACCCCCACATCACATTAACTCTCCTGGCAGCCCATCATGAGACCTGAAGGGTAAGCATTCACAACTGCAACAATCAGTCAACACATATTTATGGGCACCCCTTATAGATCTAAGCTCCTTGCCTTCATGAAGCCTCCAGACAGAAGAACTCTCTTCTTAAAGTGCAAAACTCTGAGAAAGGAGACTGGCATATAGTCACTAAGGCCTTAGTCATTGATGACTGAGTATCTAAAGTTGACAGCGTGGGGAAGGGGTTTGAGGGGCCCAAGGAGGCCATATTCGATTGGAATGGCCGTGGTAAGACACCGAAAGGAGAAGGAGAAGGATCATGAAGGTCCCACTTGGCTTATGTGTGGTTATGCGTGTGGCTTGGGCCCCCCTCCATTTCACCATCAAGAAGCTTCTGGGGGTCAGTTACAGGCATCTTTTCCTTTGTTTTCTCCTTAGTTTTGTTCATGGTTTCCTCAAATTTTTAAACACATTTCTACCTGAAGACTTACACTTAGAGCATCCATTAATTCTCTATAATTCATATTAATACACAGCTGTTATAGATGCAATATTTGTGCCTCTCCAAAATTCATGTTAAAACCTAGCCCCCAATGTGATGGTATTAGGAGGTGGGGTCTCTGAGAGGTGGAGTAGGGCCTGAGGGTGGAGTCATAATGAACGGGAGAAATTGCCTTATAAAAAAGGCCTCAGGGAACAGGTCCCTTGCCCCTCCTGCCATGTGAGGCACCAAGAAAGCAGTCGTCTATGAACTAGGAAGCAGACTTTCACCAGACACCAAATCTGTCAACACCTTGATCTTGGATTTCCAGCCTCCAGAACTGTGAGAAATAAATTTCTGTTATTTAGAAGCAACCCAGTCTATGGCATTTTACTACAATAACCTGAACAGACTAAGACAAGAGCCCTAAAACAGTAAACCTTCCTCTTTATCATCCTTTACTCATGACAATAAGTAGCATATCATCTGTGGTATCAGCTCTAAGATGGCTCTCGTGCTCAAAGGGAGAGGTGTCAAGACAAAGCCGATTGGTTGGGAGATACCTCCAAGCACTTGCTTGTCTTCCAGGCTGGATAGGAACATTGTACTGAAAAAGATTACACAGGGCTGAGCATGTTTCAAAGCTCGCAGGCAGAGGTAGGTAAGATCAGCTACAGAGCTGTTCTGTGACTCCAATAAGATGACAGTTTTAATTGCACTTGGCGGATGAGCTAATTATGGTCAGAGAAAGTTAGCACTGGGGTTGCAATGAATGACACATTTTTTTCTGGGAAACACAGCACACAGGTGACATCGTTACGCAATTCAAGTGTTTCTTCAAGAGTTTGGAAAGATATTTAAACCAAAAGAGTTCAAGATAAAGGGGAAGGGGGAAAAAAAAGAATATCTGCGTGCGACTGTGAAGGTTGAGTGGTGAGCAGGAAGTGGAGTTCAAAAGAGGTAGAATAATGGCTCACAAAAGGCAGCAATAAGTGGGAAGAAGCAATTAATTGGATCAGTCTGTTAAGGCTCAAAACAGTCTGATAGAAAGAAGACGTAATATCCTGATTCCCGAGTTAGGATCCCAAATCTCCCATATGACTAATAATTAAAGCCAGCTCTTGGGAAATAAATTCTTGTATTTGTATATTCAAAAGGGGGAATGCAGTTAGCCCTTTGACCTTACTCCAAAGTTTTTTTTAGGGGGTAAATTTTTTTAAGATCCTCCAGAAACTGTTTGGAAGCCCTCTATATTACCATGACGAATTTAAGGTCCTCATGAAAGGTCCAGGAAACAGCCTTCACTTCCAAATCCAGCCACATCCTATACAGCCCCCAGAGTTCACTTTTGAAGACTCAACTGCTAGCCTCAGCATGTACGTCTGGAAGGCTCACCGACGATATTGTTGGGTTTACTATTTCTTTCTCCATTTTGTGACCCAATATTTATACTTGCAGGCACAGACACACATACACTAAAGCCACGAGGAATGTTGGCAGGAGCGGGAAAACTGGTTCCACCACAGTGAGCAGTGGCAAAGACCAGACCAGTGGTTTGGATCTCAGAATGGAAAATATGCACCTGGTCTAGTTCCCTTCCCCACTCTCACCTGGGCAGAAGCCAGAGGAAGAATGACCCCGGTCTCTGTCAAGAGTTACTAGCACAACTGTGCTCAGTGTAGAAGGTTCTTTTCATGCTGTTTTTAAACTGGAAAATGACCCCGCCTTCACCTTTGGGGAGGCGAGTTATCCAAATCTGTGACTAGGAACAAAATAAATGACAAAAGACCATTGAAGTGGGTGGCACGGACAACTTGAGAAATAAAAAGAAAGAAGTCAAGTGTTCTTCTCGGCCCTCAGTAGCAAAAAGGGAACCATAAAGTGTTCCCAGTGTCAGGGAGAGACAGTGGAGGACGCAGTGCACTGTGGGTAGGGTGGGAGAAGTCGGCCAGTGGAAGTCAAAAGCTGAATGACGTCACCAGGGGCGGTCTGTGAAGGAGGGTTCCGTGTGGAGAACAGCTGGAATCAAGGCACTGGCAGAGACCAAACCAAAGGTTTAAAGAGCCCAGGGAGTAAAAGGCAGCTTCTGGTGGGTATTCCACATCCTTCGGAATCACCTGTCGTCACGCATGGGGCAGTGGGGGTGGAGGAGGGCCTCAAGCCCCAGAAACTGATTTAGTAGGTCTGGGCTGGGGCCAATAAATGTGTATGTCTAACAAACCCCGAGGTGGTGTCCATGCTGCCAGTGCTGGAGATAGACACATTTTTGCAAGAAAGCTTGGTTGATACTAAAGACGGAAATATTAGAGGAAACTCAGCCTCTGTGTCCCTTTACCAGGCAGTGCAATGGCATATTCCATTAAGCCACGTGGTAGAAAATAATGTTGACTTGCTCGCAGGTGAGAAGCATCGTTCTGTCCAGTGGAGCCCATGTTCCCAGGAACTAGCGGAGAGGGCTAACTGCCAGGTATTGGCTCTGTGTGATAGAACCATCTCTGTCATAAGGGTCCTATTGGGAAAAGTTTGGTTCAAATATATTCACAGCTTTTTGAACACTTCCCTAAATTAATGGAAACCCATGTTATTCTGTTATTCCACTTCTTCATGTTCTCAGCCTTTAAGACAAATCAAGATATCCCTGCGTATAATAACAGAAATTTTTGTTTCCCCTTCGTTGTAAGCCATGGCTTATAGCTAGGCCTATTAAAAGTCCTTGGAGACTTTTGCACACCTGTCAAGAGAACCAAGAATCACATTAGCTCCGGAAAGAGACCTGAGATTGTTCCACACATTGGCTTTGTTGGGTGTTGAACTTGATTTGGTGGTGATGGGATCAGGCACTCTCAAAGGGAAATTGCAGGGATATAAACAATACTTTCAACTGAAAAAGTCAATGACTCCCAGACAGGTATATTCTGATTGGCCATCAAAAAATTGTGTCCCCAGGTGATCTGAGCGGAACAGCCACTTTAGCTATTGGTTGAAAAGCCTCACTTCCACTGTAAAACCATTTCAGCACTTGTTCATTAAATGTAAAACATCAAAGAGGATTTGCAAATCTGGAAAACATTTATGAAAAATTTAAATGGGGTGTCACTTTGGCAGTGTAAGTGGCATGAACTGTTTGATTTTCAACTATTTACAGATGTATCTGACTCTGGGATTAATGCCTATATTTTCCAGGAGAAATTGTGTATGCAAAGTTTTGACCAAATTTGCCTGTAAGAGGAAAATTAGTTTAAATATATATAATATGGACCTATTCTCCTGGATGTAGCATGTCTCTCTGTGTGTATGTGAGAAAGGAGACACACCTTTTTTCAAATTTGTATTATTTTATAGCTCTTGATATCAGAAATTCTGCATCAGAAAATTTAAGAACATAATGTTCTATCCTCATTTTTGTTTGGAATTCCTAAGTTCCAAAGTTGCCAAATCCTTTCTTCCCTGGTTGATATTTATGTTTGGGAACCTTCTTTAAATAACTATCTGGAAACTGGTCACATAAGACAATGCCAAGAGACAATATGAACTTGGAACATATCTGGCTCTCTACAAGTCTAGAAGTTTTCTTAAATATTGTTTTTCTGCTGGATATTCCAGTAAATCAATGATACTATGACTCAGAGCTTCAACCCTTGGGGAAAAAAAGAGAGACAATTCAACTCTTAACCTAGAATCTTTTGAAAGACTAAGTGTTTTCTGTAATCCCTATTTTAGGTATTATTTATGTCACTTCTTACCCCTACCCTACAATGATTTGATGTGACTTACATAAGTATATATAATACTTTTAAAATGAAGCCAAGAAAATGAGGAAAAAGAAAAAATAATTGCCATAAGTATACTTCACTAGAAGTCTGCTGCATATTGGAATCTGCATTTTCTAGCAACCAACCCAGAGAAAGAAACACTCTCTGAAAGTATTTTTAAAAAAACAATTGCTCGGGGCGCCTGGGTGGCTCAGTTGGTTAAGCGACTGCCTTCGGCTCAGGTCATGATCCTGGAGTCTCTGGATCAAGTCCCGCATTGGGCTCCCTGCTTGGCAGGGAGTCTGCTTTGCCCTCTGCCCCTATCGCCTCTCATGTGTTCTTTCTCTCTCATTCTCTCTCTCTCAAATAAATAAAATCTTAAAAAAAAAAAAATTGCTCTGGAAAAGTGTAGTTGGTCCTGGTATTGGTACTAGTAAGAGCTGGTGAAAAAATTTTACATGGGTCAATATAGGGAAAACACTCTATAATTTTCTCAGTAGCTTTCCTACATGATATATTGACTTTTAAAAACTTGAGTTTTATACATTCCTCAGTGTAGGTCAATGGCTGAACCCTAGAGAAGAGCTCAATAGAGAACGGCACAAGGTGGTAGAATAATGCCTTCCAGAAAATCAGGGTACACTAGTCTGGTTTTATCTAAGAAGCAAATTTTGTGTATCTAGCAAAATGAATGGACTGCCTGTCCTTCAGGCAGTCCTCCCAGAAACTATTATCTCAAAAACAAGCCTTTGAAAAATGTGGAACGATGTCGCATAATCCTCCTCCTGCATACCACTTGGGGAGCTTTCTAAAAATGCAGTCCTCTTAATGATATTTCTGAAATCTTAATCCCCTTTCTCAGTCTTCATGAAGCTTCTCCCTGCCACGGCCCTCGGTCAGGTCATCGTTGCTTCTCTATCTCCTTCAGTCTGGGAATACCTTGGGAAGACATCGCAGGACAACTTGGAATAGTTTAGATAGAATTAAGATTTAGATTCCTAAAGCACACCTCTGACTTTAAAAGTCTTGCTTTCTTTTACCTACCGGAATAAATTATGACATCTTTGGATCTCAGTCTGCTTTCTCAAACATCCCTGTCCCTCACAAATTCTGCACTTTCCCGTAGCTTTGTCAATGCTCACACTGTTTCCTCTGGGGAAACCTCTCTGGGATCCCACCTCGCGTTCAAGACCAATCCACTGTGTATTCCTCACCTCAATTAGAACAGTGTCTTTCCCAAAGTTGGAGATCAATTAATATTGAATGAATGAAAAACAAATGAATGGGTAAATGTTCATCTCAGTATCTTCTCTTGGCTTCATTATGCAGGAAAGTAAGATTTTTTTTCATTATTTTCCATTTGTTTAACTCAATCCTTTCAGAGGAAGACAGACTTTTTGGCCTGCTTTGTCACGCCTTAAAAACCAAAGAGAGAAGCTTTCATATCTGACCCTTCACAAGAAGCAGAAAACCTTTCACATTGTATTCTCTTAAGGAGACCTTGCTTCACACCATGACTCAGAGCCTCTGCGAGGGCAAGTCTAGTCATGACACAGGGAAATCCACGGGATAGGAATTTGCTCAAGATCTCAAGACCAGGCAGCTTCAGCGTAAGAGCAATAGCTCAGTGAGGAAAGAGGCATGGGGGTTCAGGAACATCATTCACTCTTCACCTGCCTGCTATTACAGGTGCAGTGACACCACCAGACACTGTGATTTATCAGAGGAAAATAGCCTGGTAATAGGAGTAGAACTAGACCTCATTAAGATGAAGCAGTGTCTGATATCCTTGAGTCAGACAAAAGAGAATATGAAATTGATGTGGTCAGCATTACTGCCAAGCTGCATTTGAAAAGAAACAAATGAAGTGGCAATTGACAGCACTTCAGGAGGAAAATACCCACAAATGAAACAGAAGCTTGTTGAATGTAAACCTCTAGTCTTAAATGCATTAAAATATGACTTTGCATTTGATTTCCTTCCACAGTGAGATCATTTAGAACAAATCTATAAAAGGAACAAGGTGTGTACATTTAATATGCTCTTGTCAAAGCCCTACAGCAAAGGGTGGTGGTAGGATTAATTTAATTACCAAACTCTCATCTTCTTAAATTAAGTATGGGCATGTTTCTGGTGCTGGGAAGACAAAAGTGCTTCGTGAAAGGGGGACAGGGGAGCAAGGCTGGTGACTCCTGATTCAGGGAACATTTCTGGCACTGGCCATAGCCCTCAAAGATCCTCAGCTATTAAATAAAGGGGATATCGGTTACCCAAAGTTACTTCACTTTCTGCCACCTCCCAAACGGTAGGTAAGATGGAGGCGTTTGTTTGCAGTGCCCCTTAGCTAGTGAGCTACGTGGTCTGTAAATACGAAAAGCCTTTATTCAGATGAAAGCCTACATTCTTGAGTTGCTTCAAAAGAAGATGGTCAACATGCTTTTGTCTGAGAAGCAAGTAGCAACTGGTGGCCTTTCTTCCATGTAAGGTTTGGTATTGCTTGCTGTTGTTTAGTGTTATTTACTGATTAACAGGAGAAAACTTGGTGATCATTTTTTTCCAGCAAAAATATCTTTTTTCATGTTTTCCATGCAAATCTTCCAAATATACTATACCTCATCTCCCACCCAGGGGATCATCTGTAGTCTTTTAAATTCCAGTTTTATTTGTTGTTGTTTTTTTTTTAAGTAGGCTCCACACCCAGCCTGGAGCCCACCTCAGGGCTTGAACTCACGATCCTGAGATAAGGTGGGACACTTAACCAAGTGAGCCACCCAGGTGCTCCTAATTCCAGTCGTTGATGCCCACCGCCACAGCTACCATATTTCTAAAATAGCCAAAGAGCAGCACTGGGCTAAGGAAGGCCTTCAAGCTCCTTGGGTTGCCGCAGGGGTCCAATCTATTCCAGAGACCCAAACTTGAGGGGCTGCCAAAGGAAGGGGAGGGCCCACTGCTCCCTCCTGTCTACTATGTTCCTTCTTCCTCCTCCTGGTTGTTAATTTTCTTTAAAGTAAGAAATTTACGGATTTGAAATAAAGTGAGACCATATTTTAAAAAGCATGAACACATAGCCTACTCCTTAAATTTAAAAACCTCAAGTTAGATATATCTATATGTGATAGATATTATAGTTTTTAAAAATAACTTTCTTAAAAAAATAAAAATGAATTTCTTATTGTTAGACTATTTCTCTAAAACAGAATGTTTTTGTATAAAATAAATCTTCGGAGATCATCATCTTATTGGACATACAGCTCTTCCTCAGCCAACTGTGACAATAATAATAAAGGGTGAAGTTCTGTGCTGTGGGAAAAAGCAGAGTAAACCAAAAAGTGCAATATGTTCCTGGCAGAGATTTGCTTTGAAACATGACCTATAATAATTGCAAAAGAGGGAACTACTTTCCCATAATTCTTTAGAAACCTAGCTCATCTGAACAGTTGATTTAAAATTAAGACACAATGGTTTTTTCTCATTTTAATCCTACTTCTTAAAATAAATAAATTCTTCTAACAGGGGACAGGGGCAATGTGGTTAAGGACAAAACAATGAACTGGCCATGTACGTGCAGTTTCAGTTCTGTCTCTGGGTGCCCAGAACTCCAGGATCAGTTACTGAATCTTTCTGATCATTGACAAGGTAAGATTCAACAACTGACTTCTCATAGATTGAGAAAATTTCACAATAATAAGAAAAAGAAAAAGAAAATTTCTTTTGAAAGATTCTGAATTTTTGTGAATACTGAATTCAAATCACAGCATTTTTACTGTTTTAAGGAACTTTCTTAAGGGATTTACCTCCTAGGTTTGACTGTCCTGGTAATTTTTTCTAAGGAGAATTATAATAAGCAAGAGGGTTAAAATTTTTTTCCAGATCCTAGAGACAAAATAAATATGGTATATGTGACATACAACAGGATGAGAGGAAAAGAGCAAAGAACCCCACGTTGAACTGCTCCAGACCCCTCTGCAAACGCACCCCGGTAAGATGATATTACCAGGCCAGGCCAAAATGGTAGAGTTTACTGCAAAAGCGAAGCTGGGCTTAGAAAACAAGCAAGCACGGCAAAAAATCATAGCCCTTTAATTTTCACTGTGAAATATGAACATTCCTTTTTCTCTATGTTTAGCATGCAGCAAAGACTTATTTGTTAATGAGTTCTGTTTGTGAAGGAGTTTTTGTATGTGATTTAGGGAAAAAAATGTGAAAACCCCACAAATAGAAGAACCATCATTTCAACATTAATATAATTCCCTTTCCCACCCATTTCTCACAATCATGTACTCTTGATATATTTAATCTTTTGCAATGGTTCCCATAGCAACCTCTCCTGGTAGTGGCTGAGCTGAAGGCTACTGGAGTCTTGAAACCCAGCCCTGCCCTGGGCAGGTTTTTTTTTTTTCTTTTCTCTCTCTCTTTTCATTTATTTGTTTATATTAAACCTTGGGTAGAACTCTCCTTGTGTTGGCCATCAGAATCCTGCCGGAAATAAGAACATGAGATCCTTTTAAGGACAAAGGATGTGTTATTTTTGTTTTGTTTCTTTCTTTCTTTTTTTTTTTTTTTTTGGTTTTCAAAGCAGGGGCCCTGATTCCTTTAAATCTGCTCTCCATCACCACTTGCAAATTTCTTAACAGCACTTCCAAACAGGAGGAGGGGCTCCTTAAAGAGGTATTAATTAAAATGTTTCCCTAAAGAGCGAAAACATCAATTCTGCTCTGCCCTCAGTTCTAGGGTGACCAGGAAAACAAGATGCTGAAAATCCTGTGTAAAAATTCATGGGGTGACACAAACAGGGTTTGCAATGGCAGCTCTGGGACCATGTAATGCTTAAGAATTCAAATGGTAGGACATACTTCTCATTTCCTTCCTGCAATTTGTTTCTCTGCCCCCAGATAATACCAGCTCTGAGGAGTGGGCTCAGGGACTTGAAAATCAAATATTATTATTAATCACTGTAATTACTTTTCTTGGCCCAACTGTGGGGCTGGAAAGCAAATGAAATTCTCTTGAGTGCCGTCTTAACTAAAACATGTTGCTGAGCCACGATTACCTCATCCTTAGTCATCTTAAACTAGAAAGAGTATTGCTGCAAAAAAATTTTTCGAAAATATAATTGAGCCTGTTTACTTACATACTCAACTTTCTCCTAAAGATGAAGATAAGTCTTGTCTCTAACTCCCAAACATCCAAAAGAATTCAGTGTAAATAAAATGAGTTTAAAAGGTACTTACACACATCCACAAGAGAATACACTTCTGTTTACCAGTTGAGCAAGATTAAAATTTCGAAGTTAATAATACTGAAACATTTTGCTTGAAATTATAGCAGTTATACATCTAATAACTTTGTGGTAAATTCTCTTTTCTGATAAATGTACATCTGGGCCTCAATCGATCCTTGCAAAACTCTGTAGGGTGCCATTCACGTTGAAAAAGTCTTGGTATTTCTTACGACCATTCTCCAGCAGATGGAATTAAAGTCTTTTGATCTTAAACAAACCAAAAACAGCTTATTGTGACAATTTTCTGCAAGTGGAAAGTAAAGAATCCTGAGGAAAGTATGCCTTTTTCTAATTTACACAGAAGCAAATACTAAATATATTAAACGCATTCCATTTAAAGCCATCAATATGGGCTACAGGATGTACAACAAAATTTTATGGTCAGATGAAACTATTGGTTATTTTGTGCTATACTCAACAATGATTAGAAATTGTTTAAATTTTTCAACCAGTGGGTTTACTACTAGCCAGTCAAATTTGAGACCACATGAATGCAACATTTTGACCGTTTATTAAAATGTCAGTGTGATTTAGCTTCATGGGTGGCAGGAAACCCAAACTTTCATTTTGTGAGCTAGTTTAGACAGCCTGCATTCTTACATAAGTTGGAGCACATCATTTTACCGATCCAGTCTTGTTTCTTCACCTAAAAAAAAAAATTATTACAGAATTCCTAAGGTCTCTTTGGTTGTATATTTTACAAGATTATAAATTTGGTCCACTGATACTTTCAGGAATATATAATTGTATTATAGTCAAAGACACACAGCCTTAAAAAAAAATGAAAAGTTTTATATGTTGTAGGTCAAATGGCAGCACATGAAACATTCAAATAAGTCAAATCCTATTTTCCTTTTTAAAAATATATATTGAGGTATAATTGACATATAATAAACTGCATATAATTAAAATGCACAATTTGATAAGTTGTGACTTATGTAATACCCATCATCACCACAATCAAGGTAATGAACATATTCATGACCCTGGATCAATTCCTTATGCTCCTTTGTAATCTCTTCTTCCTACCCCACCCCTCCCCCAATCCCATTCCAATCCCCAGGCAAACACTGATCTGCTTTATTTCACTATAGATTAGTTTGTATTTTCTAGAATCTTATATAAATACAATTATATAATATGAATTCTTTTTTTGTTGAGTTTTTTCCACTCAGCATATTTTTTCTATTTCTGAGAGAAACTCCTTTACCAGAAATGTTGTATTTGAATCCATAAAGACCAACATGGAGCTGTCTTAAGACATCTGAAACATACCTTTATTGATCATTAAAATATATTTTCTTGTTGATCTTGAGAAACATAAAATCAAAATTGTCTGAATTTTAATAAAGAACCATATTATGAAGTGAGAAGACCTCAGCTCCGAAGGTAAGGAATCTTGGATTTCTAGTTCTGTCTCTAATGCCATAGTGTTCATTTTACTTAGCAAGTAACAGTAGCTGTTTGGGGTTTTTTAATTAAATCTTTTAGTTTAATCCCAGCATAGTTAACATACAGTGTTTTGGGTGTACAATATAGTGATCCAACAGTTCTATACATTAGTCAGTGTTCACCATGATAGGTGTCCTCCTTAATCCCCATCACCTGTTTCACCCATCCCCTACCTCCCCTCTGGTAACCATCAGTTTGTTCTCTAGAGTTAAGAGTCTGTTTCTTGATTTGTCTCTTTTTTCCCTTTGCTCATTTGTTTCGTTTTCTTAAATTCCACGAGTGAGTGAAATCATACGGTGTTTGTCTTTCTCTGACTGACTTCTTTCATGTAGCATAATACTCTCCAGCTCCATCCATGTCGTTGCAAATGGCAAGAGTTCATTCTTTTTATGGCTGAATAATATTCCATTGTATATGTATACCTCATCCTCTTTATCCATTCATCTATCAATGGACACTTGGGCTGCTTCCATAATTTGGCTTTTGTAAATAATGCTGTAATAAACATAGAGGTGCATATATCTCTTTGAATTAATGCTTTTGTATATTTTAGGTAAATACCTGCTACTGTGATTACTGGATCACAGGGTATTCCATTTTTAACTTTTTGAGGAACCTCCTTACTATTTTCCACAGTGGCTGCACCAGCTTGCATTCCTACCAACAGTGCATGAGGGTTCATTTTTCTCCACATCCTTGCCAACATTTGTCATTTCTTGTGTTTTTGATTTTACCCATTCTGACAAGTGTGAGATGGTATCTCATTGTAGTTTTGATTTGCATTTCCGTGGTGATGAGTGATGTTGAGCATCTTTTCATGTCTGTTGGCCATCTGGATGTCTTTGGAGAAATGCTGGTGCATGTCTTCTGCGCATTTTTTAATCGGATTATTTGTTTTTGGGGGTGTTGGGTTATATCACTTCTTTATATATTTTGGATACTAGCCCTTTATTGGCTATGTCATTTGCAAATATCTTCTCCCATTCAGTAGGCTGCCTTTTAGTTTTGTTGATTGTTTCCTTCACTGTGTAGGAGTTTTTATTTTGATGTAGCCCAAATAGTTTATTTTTGCTTTAATTTCCCTTGCCTCAGGAGACATATCTAGGAAAATCTTGCTACTGCTGATGTCAAAGAAGTTACTGCTTATGCTCTCTCCTAGGATTTTTATGGCTTCAGGTGTCACATTTAGGTCTTTAATCCATTTGAATTTATTTTTGTGTATGGTATAACAAAGTGGTTCAGTTTCTTTTTTTTGCATGTAGCTGTCCAGTTTTCCCAGCACCATTTTTTGAAGAGGCTGTCTTTTCCCCATTGGATATTCTTTCCTGTTTTATTGAAAATTAATTGACAATATAATTGGGTTTATTTCTGGATTTTCTATTCTGTTCTATTGATCTATATGTCTATTTTTGTGCCAGTACCATACTATTTTGATTACTACAGCTTTGTAATATAACTTAAAGTCTGGAATTGTGATACCTCCAGTTTTGTTTTTCTTTTTCAAGATTACTTCGGCTATTTGGGATCTTCTGTGGTTTCATACAAATTTTAGGATTGTTTGTTCCAGTTCTGTGAAAAATGATGTTGATATTTTGGTAGGGATTGTATTAAATCTGTAGATTGCTTTGGGTAGTATAGACATTTTAACAACATTTGTTCTTCCAATCCATAAGCATGGAATATTTTTCCCATTTCTTTGTTTCATCTTCAATTTCTCTCATCAGTGTTTCATAGTTTGCACAGTACAGGTCTTTCACCTCTTTGGTTAAGTCAATTCCAATTTATTTTTTTATTTTAATGGTGCAGTTATAAATGGGATTGGATTCTTAATTTCTCTTCCTGCTGATTCATTATTAGTACATAGAAATGCAACAGATTTCTATACATTGATTGTGTATCCTGTGACTTTACTAAATTCATTTCATCAGTTCTGGCAGGTTCCTGGTGGAGTCTTCAGGGCTTTTATATAAATAGTATCACGTTGTCTACAAATACTGAAAGTTTTACTTCTTTACTAATTTGGATGCCTTTTTTTTTCTTTTTCTTGTCTGATTGCTGTGGCTAGGACTTACAGTAGTATGTTGAATAAAAGTGGTGAGAGTGGACATCCTTGTCTTTTTCCTTAGTATGATGTTTGGTCTTTACTAGGTTAAGGTATGTTCCCCCAAAACCTACTTTGTTGAGGGTTTTTATCATGAATAGATATTGTACTTTGTCAAATGTTTTTCCTGCATCTATTGAAATGATCACATGGTTTTTATCCTTTCTCTTATTGATGTGATGCATCACTGTGATCAATTTGCAAATACTGAATTACCCTTGCATCTGGGGAATAAATCCCACTTGATCATGGTGAATGATTTTTCTTAATATATTGTTGGATTCAGTTTGCTAGTATTTTGTTGAGGATTTTTACACCTATGTTCATCAGAGATATTGGTCTCTTTTTTGTTGTGTCTTCATCTGGTTTTGGTATCAGTGTAATGCTGACCTCATAGAGTGAATTTGGAAGTTTTCCTTCCTCTTCTATTTTTGGAATTGTTTGAGAATAGGTATTAACTTTTCTTTAAATGTTTAGTAGAATTTGCCTGTGTAGCCATCTGCCCCTGGACTTTTGTTTGTTGGGAGCTTTTGATACTGATTCAATTTCATTGGTGGTTATCAGTCTGTTCAAATGTTCTATTTCCTCCTGTTTCAGTTTTGGTAGGCTATTTATTTCTAGGAATTTATCCATTTCTTCTAGGTTGGCCAATTATTGGCATATAATTTTCATAATATTCTTACAATTGTTAGTATTTCTGTGGTGTTTGTTTTTATTTCTCCTCTCTCTTTTGTGATTTTATCTTTTTTTAAAAATTTTATCTATTTATTTGAGAGAGAGAGAGAGAATGAGAGAGCAGGGGGGAGGGGCAGAGGGAGAAGCAGACTTCTCCCTGAGCAGGGAGCCCTACTTGGGGCTTGATCTCAGGACCCAGGATCTCAACCTGAGCTAAAGGCAGACACCCAACCAACTGAGCCATGCAGGCGCCCCTGTGATTTTATTTATTTGGGTCCTTTCTCTTTTTTTCTTGAAGAGTCTAGCTAGAGGCTTATCAATTTTATTGATTTTTTCAAAGAACCAGCCCCCAGTTTCATCGATCTGATCTGGTTTTTGGGGTTTTTTTGTTTTGTTTTTGTTTTTGTGTTTTAGTTTCTGTATCATTTATTTCTTTTTTTTTAATTTTCTATTGTTATATAAATCACCATACATCACATCATTAGTTTTTTATGTAACTATATCATTTATTTCTGCTCTAATCTTTATTATTTTTTTCCTTCTACTGGTCTGGGATTTTGTTTGTTCTTCTTTTTCTAGCTCCTTTAGGTGTTAGATTAAGTTGTTTATTTGACATTTTTCTTGCTTCTTCAGGTAGGCCTGTGTTGCTATAAACTTCCCTCTTAGAACAGCTTTTGCTGCATCCCAAAGATTTTGGATCATTGTGTTTTCATTTTCATTTGTTTACATGTAATTTTTTATTTCTTCTTTGATTTCTTGGTTGACCCATTCATTGTTTAGTAGCATGTTATTTGTGCTTTTTCCAGATTTTTTCTTGTGGTTTATTTTTAGTTTCATAGTGTTGTGGTCAGAAAAGATGCATGGTATGACTTTGATCTTTTTTAATTTGTTGAGACTAATATGTGATCTTTTCTGGAGAATATTCCATGTGCACTAGAAAATTATGTGTATTCTGCTGTTTTAGGGTGGGATGTTCTGAATATATGTTAAATCCATCTGGTCCAGTGTGTCACTCAAAGCCACTGTTGCCTTCTTGATTTTCTGTTTGGATGATCTGTCCATTGATATAAATGGGGTATTAAAAGTCCCCTACTATTATTGTATTACTATCAATTAATTCTTTTATGCTTGTTATTAACTTTTATGCATTTAGGTGCTTCCATGTTGGGTGCATAAGTATTTATAATTGTTATATCTTCTTGTTGGATTGCCTCCTTTATTATTATATAGTGCCTTTTTGTCTCCTGTTACAGTCCTTGTTTTAAAGTCTATTTTGTCCAATATAAGTATTTCAGCATAATTATATTGAGATTTATCCATGTTCTCACAAATATTGATAAACTATTTTTTTATTGCTGAGCAGCATTCTATTGAATGGAGATATCAGTGTTTATTTACTTATTCACCTGTTGAGGAACACTGCAGTTGTTTCCAGTTTGACATTATTACAAATAAAGCTGCCAGGAACATTTGTGTATAAATCTGTATCTGACATATTTTCATTTCTAGGAGAAGAGTGGCTGGATCATTTAGGAAGTGTGTCTTTAACTATTTAAGAAACAGACAGATTTTTTCCAAAGGGGTATGCACCTACATTCTCACCTGCAGAATGTGAGCATTCCAACATTGGGCCAACATTGGTATCATCAGTCTCTTTCATTTTGGACATCCTAATCAGTGTGTAGTGATATGTCACTGTGGTTTTAATTTTCATTTCCCTGTGTTCAGTGTATTTCCATGAGCTTATCTACCACCCATTTCCTTTGGTGCAATGTCTATTCACATCTTTTCTTCATTTTGTTTTTGGCTCTTTACCTCCTTATCACTGAGTCTTGAAACTTCTTTATATATTCCAAATATAAGCATCCTAGCTGATAAGTGATTTACAAATGTTTTTCCCCATCAATGGCCTTTTCCTTCTCTTTACAGTTCTTTTAAAGAGCAGAGTTCTTAAATTGATGAAATATAATTTATCGAAATACTTTCTTGTACGGATTGTATTTTTGATGTTATATGTAAGAATTTTTTTTTCCTTGAGAGGGAGAGGGAGGGCATTGAGACAGAGGGAGAAGGAGAGAAAGAATCTTAAGCAGGCTCCACATTCAGCACAGAGCCCAACATAGAGCTTAATTTCATAACCCTGAGATCATGACCTGAGCCAAAACCAAGAGCTGGACACTTAACTGACTGAGCCACCCAGGTGCCCCAAGAACTCTTTGCCTAATCAAACATCACAAAGATTTTCTTCTATGAAGATAATAATTTTCTTCTAGAAGTTTTATAATTTTATGTTTTATATTTAGGTTATATGATGCATTTAGAGTTGACTTTTGTACATGATGTAAGATGTGAACTAATATTCATTTTTGCACATGTGGTTATCCAATTGTTCCAGTAAAATTAGTTGGAAAGACTATCCTTTTTTTCACTGAATTGTCTTTGCAACTTTGTCAAAACTTTATTGACCATATATGTGTGGGTCTGTTTATGGACACTTCAAAATTTATCTATTTATCCTCGTAGTTCTATTAGTTTTTGCTTCCTATATTTTGAAGTTCTGTTATTAAATGGATTAGCACTTACATGGTTATGTTCTATAATAAATTGGCCCTGTTATCATTATGAAATGAACTTCTCTATCACTGCTAATATCCTTTGCTCTAAAATTGCTTTGCCTAATATTAATATAGCCATTGAAACTTTCTTATGATTAGTGTTAGCATGATATATCTTTTTCCATACTTTTACATTTAACTTAATTGTACCTTTATAGTTGAACTGCATTTCTTGCACACAGCATGTAGTGATTCTTATTTTCTGTTTGTTTGTTTGTTTTTCCATCCAACAATTTCTGTCTTTCAGTTGGAGTGTTAGTCCATTGTGATTTAATGTAATTATAGATATGGTTAACTTATATCTACATCTCATTATTTTTATTTGTCCCATCTATTTTTTCTTCCCTTGTCCCCTTTTCTCTGCTTTCCTTTGGAGTCAGTATTTTTAAAATTTACTCATTTATTTAAGAACAATTAATTGACACCTACTTTGTGTCAGGCATTATGCTAGGCTTTGAAAATACAACAGTGAGTAAAACAGAAGAAATCCCTGTCCTCTGAGGCTCCTCTTTCAGGTGGAGAGGTAACAAGGTGACCAGCGTGGCTGGACAAGATGTGCAGGGAAGAGAGTGGATGAAACTGAAGTGAAAGGTTCAGTCAAGGGTCAGATCACACTGGGCCTTGTAGATCATGGTAGCATCTTTGGATTCTATTTTTCGGTGTGATGAGAAGCTACTGACAGGTTTTGAGCATTAAAGTAGCATGGTCTGGTTTACATTTTAAGATAATCACTCTGGCTGCCATGTGGCAAAGCTACAGTAGAAGCAGAAAGTGTAATTAGGAGGCTACCGCAGTTTTCTAAGGGAGAGACAAGGGTGGTTTCAAGGAGAATAAAGTGGTTCAGATGGTGAGTGGTTGGATTCTGGCTATGTTTTTAAGGTAGAACTGATAGAACTTACTGAGCAATTGGATTTGGGAAAGTAAGAAGAGAAATCAGGCATGTTTCCGAGAGTTTTATCTCAGCAACTATATGAAAGCTGGTGCCATTTGCTGCAGAAGATTAGGTTTTGTTTTGGACATATTAAGTTTGAGATGTTTATTAGATATTCAGATGGAGAGATCAAGTAGGAAGTTGGATAGGAGCCTGGAAGGGGAGGGGAGAGGTCATGCTGGAGAGGAATTTTTCTGAGTCGCCAGTGAGCTTGTGTAAACTTTTAAGAAAATATCTCAATTGCGGGGCGGGGCAGGGTGGGGGGGTAATTCATATTCCCGTGTTACAAATATGGATGTTTCTTTGCACTCAAGTCCAACACACATCCTCTCTTAGTGAAGGTTCTTTTGACCACATGCAACAGAAACTGACTCTGGATAGCTACAGCAAAAAAGAAAGAAATTAATTGAAAGGGATTTTTCAGTACAATCTCAGAATTGAAAGAATATTAAAAACTATGACACGGGAAAGGCAGCAACCAAGGCTAGAGCAGAGATCTCTGTGACAAGTGTTTGAAGGATTTTTATCAATAGAACTCAGGTCCAATGGCTTCTGGCCTTCTAGAGTCATTGCAATGCTCTAAAAAGTCAGGAGAAAGGCCATCTATTCCTCATGTTAGAAAAAGCGACTGAAACAAATTCTTGCTATTGAAAACATGGTCCTTGGATCAGTAGCTTTTTGGAACACAGAATCTTAGGGTCCATGTAAGACCTAATCAATCAGAATTTGCATTGCAACAAGATCACCAAGTGATTAAAATACATGATAATGGGATGCCTGGGTGGCTCAGTTGGTCGAGCATCTGCTTTTGGCTCAGGTCATGATCCCAGGGTCCTGGGATCGAGTCCCACATCGGGCTCCTTGCTCAGCAGAAAGCCTGCTTCTCCCTCTGCCTGCCACTCCCCTGCTTTGTGTTCTCTCCCTGACAAATAAGTAAATAAATATTTAACAAATATTTATTTATTTAATAAATAAATAATAAATAAATAAAATACATGTTAATGATTGGGAAACACTGAACTAAATGACCTTCCAACCATAAAATTCTCTGATTGTCTGAATTGGGCATGTTTTTATATAGCAGCTATATCATGGAAGCTTCTTTTGGATTCTTACCCAAATTAACTTTAGGATTTCTTGTTGATTTATTTATGGTGTTTTTTTTTTTAAAAGATTTTATCTATTCATTAGAGAGAGAGACAGAGAGAGGGCAAGTGGGGGTGTGGGGGGAAGGCAGAGGGAGAAGCAGATTCCCCATTGGGCAGGGAGCCTGATACAGGGCTTGATTATGTCAAGATCAAGATCATGATCATGACCTGAGCTGAAGGCAGATGCTTAACCAACTGAGCCACCCAGGTGCCCCTATTTATAGTGTTTTTGAGTGCTTTCTGTATAGTTGTCTTGTTAGTAGCTCTGTGTGGATATATCTACCTTATTCTCATCTATTCCTGTCAACATTTTTATCCGCTTCCAGTGAAATTTAGAAACTTTAGGTCCCTTGACCTTACTGGCTTTTAAGTGTCATTATCTTAAGTATCAGGTGATGTGACAATTTTTGTTTAAGTAATTAAATTTGATTTATAAGAGTCATGAACAGAAAGATGGTCTATTGTATGTCCATCCAGTTCTGCTCTTCGCATTCTTTCATCATTTCCTTTCTGTTTGTAGAACTTCCTTTAGTCATTCCTTAAGGGTAGGTCTGCTAGTGACAAATTCTTTTAGTTTTTCTTCATTTGAGAATGTGTTTATTGCCCCTTCATTCCTGAAGGATAATTTCACCCACAAAGTATTCATGGTTGACAGTTCTCTTCTTTCAGCACTTGAAAAATATGGGGCTGCTTCTTTTGGGCCTCCATGGTTTCAGATTACAAATCCATTGTCATTCAAATCAGCATTTCCCTGTAGGTAATGTGTTTTTTCTCTCAAGCGGGTTTTCAAAAAAATTTTTTTTGAAATATGTCTTACATGGGTTTTGTTTGTTTGTTTGTTTGTTTGTTTTAGTTTATACTATTTACAGTTTGCTCAGCTTCTTCAACCTGTAGGTTTATTTCTTTTGCCAAACTTTTAGCCATTATTTTCTCGAATACTCTTTTGGTCACACTCACTTTTTCTTCTCCTTCTGAGTTTCCACTAATATGAATGTTAGATCTGCTTTTACTGTCCCATAAGTCCCTGAAATTCTATTCATTTTGCTTAGTCTATTTTCCCTCTGTTGTTCAAATTCAATAAATTCTATTGACCTGTCCCCAACTTCACTGATCCTACTTTCTGTCATATCCACTCTACTATTGAGCTCATCCAGCTCTTTTTGATTTCTCTTTTTGCATTATGTAGCTCTACATAACGGTTCTTTTTTTGTTTTATCACTTTAATGTTTTTTGCTTAGATTTTCCTATTTTTTTCATTTGGTTCAAGAGAATTTATAATACCTTGGTGAAGCATTTTTATGATGCCTGTCTTAAAATTCCTAACTCTTGGTATACAGGTGATTTTTTATTATATCTTGGACATTTTGGCTTTTATGTTAGCAGACTCTGGGCCTTATTTAGATCTTTTATGATAGCAGGCAGTCACCATATTTAGGTTTAGCACACAGGTCCTGGTCTGATTTTATAAGCTATGGTTCCAATGATAACATAATTATCAGAGCCATGGAGTGATATTTTGTCTGCTGTTTTCTTTCTGCTGGTACTGCTTAGGGTGATGGGGTGTAGTTTACTCAAGCCAGAGTAGCTAGTGTTTCTGGGTGGAGAAAGGGATTATCTGTCCAGGAGGACAAGGAGACTGTAGAGATGCAGCCTACAATGTCTGAGATGAAAAATACGCAGGATGTGGCTAGCAGCAGATTAGACATTGCATAATAAAAGGTTAGTGAACTTGGAAACATGGCAATAGAAATTATTTAAAATGAAACAAAGAGAAAACAGTGAAAGGAAAAAAAAAAGAGCATCAGTGAGCTCTGGAACAATTTTAGTAGGCCTAATATTGTGTAATTGGTGTAGCACAGAAAAGTTATTTGTAGAAATAATGGCCAAAATATTTCCAAATTTGATGAAAAATATAAACAAATGGATCCAAGCAACTTTAAAAACAAGAGAACACCCAGCAACTCTCCAGAGCTTTCTCTCTCTGCAGCTCTCTCTTCTGTAACACTGTCGTATGAAATCCAACTCCCTCGATCTTCCTGTGCTCCCAGCTCCCCTTCACTTAATTCAGAAAGACTACAAGGCTCCACGTGGCTTCCCCTGCCTGCATCACGCTAGTAAGTTAGGTCATTCTGAGACTCACCTTATTTGTTTCCTGTGTCTCAATTGTATCTATCTATTATTGTCGGGTGGCCCGATGTCCAATTCTTCACAAACTTTTGTTTCATATATTCTTTATGTAGAACGGTAACTAGAAATTAACAAGAGTAAAGGAGGGGATAACATTTAGAAGACTATGTCCAGTAAGACTAAGATAATGCAGTAAAGATGGGAAAAAGTGGATAAATTTGAGAGATTTAAGAAGTAGAACATCAATATTTGGCGACTGATGGGCTGTGCAGGAAAGGCAGAGGAGGGAGAAGAAAGTGTTCTCAGGTGCCACTGGATGCGTGGTGACACTGCTCACTGATGTAGGGAACTCTGGAGAGGAAGCTGGTTGGGGGTGAGACAAGATCAATTTGGGAGATGTCCAACTTCATTGTGATGGCCAGAGTGTTTAGAAAGTGAGGAGGGACTAATTAAAATATAAGGCGAGGAGAAGAAATAGTAAGAAAGAAACCAGGTTATAAAGGACAGAAATAGAAGAAGAAAAGAATCATTATCATGCCTTTCTATGGGATTTTATGGATCATTTCTACTGTCATTTGTAAGGACCACTTATTTGACACTTAGAAACAGAAGTTTCACTGACAATATTGACTACTTCTAATATGTCAGAAAATAAATAAAAATGGCTTCAACTTCTGGTTTTAGAGTTAAGAATATTAAAGATTTTTATTGATGGAGATATTTTATAATGAATTATTTGCATGTTGCTACTTTTACGTAATTGGAATTTCTTGATTCACACCCTCAGGTTCTTGTGTTATAAGCTGCTACATTCTATCAAGAACACACTGATTTCAAATGTAGATGGCAGTCTGATGTCCAGAGAGGGGAAAGCACTGAGCCAGATTGACAAAGTAAGGTACAAGAATTCACCGCAGCACTCAGAGAAGATGGTGGGCTTGGTTGTAACCCATCAAAGAGAAAAAAGGAACTTTTTCCAAATAGGTAAAAATAATTATGTATACAGAATTCATTATAAAATCTTTACTCCATTAATAATAATAGCGAAACTAACATCCCTAATTCTAAAATCAGAAGTTGAAACCATTTTTATTTTTTACTGACATGTTAAAAGCAGACAGAATTGTTTCAGGCTGCGTCTAAATGATCTGATTATTAGCCAACATCAAAAGTGTAGACAGTTCTAGGCAGGAATAGCAAACACCTGCTGAACTCACTATCATGTTTAATATTGTACTGAATTTTAAGATGTAAGATCACAGTTTAAACACTTGTCTCACAAAACATCGGGCTTAAGACACTGACCTTTATTTGTCTAAAACACATAGACTCTCTCCTGTTGATGAGCATAGCTGTCAAATGCTCTGTGTGCACCCACTAAACACTTTCAAGATTGCAAGTTGAGGCATGGATATTAAGTATACACTTAATCACCTGGAGAAGGTGAGAAGAAGCATTATACTGACTAATTTCAGTAGTAACTGTAATGGGCTCGTAATTATATTTAGTGTCTGGTAGATTCATTTAGTTGCTGATTGCAAGACATAGTGGCAAATATTGAGCAGTTTACCTCTCTTTCTAGACAGTGCACATTTTAAAAAGAAACCCACATTCTCAAATCACGTTTCTGTGGGTGTAACTTGAGGAAACATCTTTGGAGGGCAACTTGGCAACACCTATCAAAACTGAAGCGTGTTTCTATTTCTTTTGACCAAGCGATTTGAATCTGAGACTTTATCCTAGAGATAATTTCACCTGTGTGCACAAAGACATATGAACATATGAACAAAGACATATGAAGATAGTCATTGCAGAATGGAAGACAATAGCAAAATATTAGAAATAGCCTCGATGTTCATCAACAGGGAATTGGTTGGATAAATTATGGTATTTCTATGGAATAAAGTGCAGCTATAAAAATGAGACTGTACTTATTTATATAATGATTTGGAACATCTTCTGAGATATATAGATATGTGAGGAAAACCAAATAGAGAGCAGTGTGGAAAGTACTACTATTTGTGTGAAGGGGAGGAGCAAGCATCAATACTATGCAAATATACATGTCTGTTTATCTGCAAGGATACACAAGGAGTAAGGAATCCTGGTCCATGGAAAGGAGAACTTGAAACTGAGGGCCAAGGATGGGGAAAGGTTTGTTTTTCATGTATATCTGTATATCCTTTATATGCTTCGAATATTTTACTACATAATATATAAACTATTGAAAAATTAAAAATTAAAAATCCATCAAATATTTAAAATTATATCAAGCTCCATTATAAATTGTGACATAGCTTCAGGAAAAAATGCTTGGTAGAAGATGAAGTAGAGGTACTTAAGAATGTGCCAAATCGGGCGCCTGGGTGGCTCAGTCGTTAAGCGTCTGCCTTCGGCTCAGGTCATGGTCCCGGGGTCCCGGGATCGAGTCCCACATCGGGCTCCCTGCTCAGCGGGAAGCCTGCTTCTCCCTCTCCCACTCCCCCTGCTTGTGTTCCTGCTCTCGCTGTCTCTCTCTCTGTCAAATAAATAAAATCTTTAAAAAAAAATGTGCCAAATCCTGTTAAAATTACATATTTAAAGGAAATTAGAAGTTTCTGTTAAAACTAATGATCATTAAAAAGAAGTCGGAAATATAGAAACAAAGGAGTTAGGATATTTTCCTTGCTGGGCACATTAGCTTCAAATTCTGAAAGAAAAATCTTGACAGCTTCCTGACAAGGAAAGACAAACCTGAAAGTCATGTTTCCTCTCTCGGGTAGCTCAGACCCTGTGGCTACCCAGCATTCAGTAGGCTTTTATCAATAAACATGCTGGCCTAACCAACAAGGGAAGGAGAATCAGGAAAATGAGAAAAGAAACCATATGAAATAAAATTGTGCATAAACAAAGGAGCACGTTTACTGAGATAAAATGTTTTACTAGAACAAAATACTAGTATAAAAATAGTTTGTCGAATTTCTATGGAGCAAACTATAAATATCTGTGTATCAAAAATGACCTTCATTTGCATTACTTGTAAGTTTGTGGAAGAACAAAGGCTATATACAAGTGTTTGCAATAAAATAAGTTGTGGGTGTAGTCACCCCCTAAGCAGCCATACAGAACTTTGTAGCCAAGGAGAAGAATAGCTAGGCCACAGTGAGTACTTGTTTGTAAACTCTATTTGAAGATATAAAATCTAAACTTATAATTAGTGTTTTGCATTTATAAATATTAGAAACTCTATTAACATGTCACCTTCTATCTTAGAAAGTGTTTTTTTAATGGTCTTGGTTCAAGGTCTTAATGTATCAAGGAAGCATTTTTTTTTAAATTAGACCCAAAAAATGGTGTTTTGTTTTCCTTTTTTGGCCAGTTTTAACAATTATGGGCTGCTGGGCTACAAGGCCTGAGGAGAATAGCCATCAGTTAAAGAAGCAAAACACCAGGGGACGCCTGGGTGGCTCAGTCGGTTAAGCAACTGCCTTCAGCTCAGGTCATGATCCCAGGGTCCTGGGATCAAGTGCCACATCAGGTTCCTTGCTCAGTGGGGAGTCTGCTTCTCCATATCCCTCTGACTGCCATTTCCCCTGCTTGTGCTCTCTCTCTCTGACAAATAATTTAAACTTTAAAAAAAAAAAAAGAAGAAGAAGCAAATCACCAGGTCGAGGACATGCTTCAAACATCAAATTGGCCTGATCACGAATTGTCAGGGAGAAAAGTCACTTCTCAGTTCAACATCTGTCTTCATCAAAGTTTGATCATATTCCACAAGTTGTTGGATGTTTTCTTGGGCAGATTCCACTCCGGTAGAACTTAACTCATTCTAAATGCAACTTGTGAGAAGTTTAAAAGCATATGCTCCCTAACACTCACAGGTGGCTCCATCTTCAAGAATGGAATGAATGCCAAAGACAAACAGCAATTTCCATGGGAGAAGCACAAAGAGAAAAGAAAAAGAAAAGCAAGAAATAATGAAAAGAGAGCATACATCAGAGGATAAAAAATGTTCATGTCCTCTGGAGGAACCCAGTCCTTTTCTTCCTGCCTGCCTCCCAGCCCCGACCACGACGGCCCCACTGCAGACCGCAGACTCCAGTCCCCCTTCCAGTCGCCTAATAAAAACCACTCTTCACCACTTCACTCCCCACTTGAGTATGTCTCAGGCATTCTACCTGATCTTGAGGAATTCTTCTCACCCCACCTGGTAGCCATTTATGGAACATCTCCATACATGTGGTTTGTAAGATGGAAGATGAGTAATACATGATTCAACATCAAGCTCACAATTGAGCAAATGTTTGGCAGCTCTTAACTCTGAAGCTTGAACTCAATTAAGTAGAACAGGCTTCAACACAATCATCTTTACACAAAGGTCCTGCCTATTCTACTAACTAGCACCTAGACAGACTGCTGAACTGAAGTATCTCGCCTTACTTTAGTTATTATTATTTCTGTTCACAGATTTTCTGCAGCTCCAAATAGTGGGTATCTGGTATTTGTGTTCCTTTCTGTGATTCAACGAGGAAATGCCTCATCAGTGACATGGGGAGTTAGAAGTGGTCTTGCAAAACTCTCTCAGCCCTCCACCTGCATACATCTATGATTCTGGCTATTGGGGAACCATAAGTCAGCATGGAGCATCAGTAAATTAATCATTCATTGATTCTACAACATACTTATTGAATGTTTACTGTATGTCGGATGCTGTACACAGCCCTACAGATAAAAATGTGAATAAAAAATGGATCCTGCATTAAAATTGCCAAGGACATTGAACATGAGTGGAGTGCTGAACGGATCCAAAGGGTAGAGAAAATCAGCAACTCAGTAAAGACTGTTGCTGTGGCTTTCAGGGATGGATGAACCCAGTGGAAGGAAACCTAAGACTCAGGGTCAGGGAAGATTTCCTGGAGCAAGTGCATCTCCAGAGAAATCATGTAGGACATATGCAAGTCTTCATGGGAGAAGGGAGAGCAGCTAACAGAGCAATCAGAAGGAGTGTGCCCGTTCTGGAGAGAACAGAACATGACCAGTTTGTTCACTGCTTTGACCCACTTTTAACACATCGTCTGCCATATCCTGTGCCATCAACGAACACTTATCAAATTAATAAATGTCTGATGAATCATGGAATTTGTTCTGTACACCTGTAACATAGAGTCAGGGAGCAGGGAGTGTTAAAGGATGAGGTTTTGTAATAGGAAGGTCAGGAAGAGACTTACGTATCTCTCGGAAAGAATTTGTAGTTTCTTCTACAGGCAACATGAAGCTATAAAGAATTATCTGCAGAAAGAGACATAGCAACACGCATCATCCTTTTTCCTAAACGTTAAATGCCGCATAGTGCCTGTTCCTGCTTCAGTCCTCAAGAGCGTGTGTGGCAGCATCTGGATAGATAGCCTTTGAGCACACTGCGCTGGCACATCCTTCTTTGATGGAAGCTTTCCAGAAGGAAGCTCAAAAGAATGAGGATCAGATTATATGGGTCGGTACTGAGTGCAGACATATTCTTGATATAATCCTAACACCTTGCAAGACGAGAGGTGTTGGGGGGATCTTATCTTACTTGCATGCCAGTCAATTAGCTTATCACATGGATGTTTCCAGAAAGCACTTCTCTGGGTCAGAGACAACAGACCTTATTACTCACAGCACAGTAAGCAGCATTCATACCACGTGTTTTCATTGGTTCCTTTGCCCCCCTCAGTCTCATGGACCCCCCGATGGCTACTGTGCACACAGCAGGTTTATCACCGCTAAGGAACACCGAGTTTGGAGAACCCACTGCTTTTAAACAGTAAGCCAGCCTGCTCAGTGTCTGGTGACAGATGCGACCTTAGGACTAAGGTTGTCAGCCTCAAACACAACCCTGAGAACTGGCCCAGGTAAGGAGCCACTAGAGTCTTATGACCAGGATAAGATGTATTAGAGTACAAGAAACCCAAGAAGGGCGGTCTTTCTTGACAGGAGGCATATATTTCGTATGTTGGGGGGAAAATGAAAATGATTTAATTAATATTACTATTTGGGGGTTTTGTTATGCCTTTGGCCTCTGCCATTCCAGTGTGCTCCTCTCTTCAACGACAGGCTCCCTGAGGGAGCAGCATGGCCTGCTGCCGTATTTTATGCTTCGGGACTTGGTAAGAGTAAAGGTATAATAACGTATTATATTTACAGAACACTGTGCTAGTACGCACATGAATTGTCTCATTTACTCCTCACAGCCCCACATGGTAAGTTCTATTGATTGTCATTCTCATTTTACAGATGAGGTAAGTGAGGTGCAGAAACACTGAGTGCTTGTCTAAGGTCACTTCCATGGCAAAGCTGGGTGCTTATACTGTTCTGACTGACTTCAGAGCCCACTCATTGCTGGGAAAATGTTCTAAAGTACCAAATTGTTATGTCAGGACCCGTAAGCACATGCTTATCGTTCCGTTAATTTTAACACATCTAATGCTCAAAAAACAAACAAACAAACAACTTTCTTCTGGTAATCAAGGTGGTTCTGAGGATATTCACGGGTTTGCCACAGAGGAATTGCAAGTCAGGTTCTCATGGTGGAGAACTCTGGGCGGTAAGCCGGATAGAGATTCTCAGAATGGAGAGGTGAGAGCCATGAGCAGATGAGAAAGTCTAAGAATGAGCGTTATTAGAGGCTATGTTCAAAGAATCAACTGAACATATCTCACAATAAGGATGTGCCTAGACCGAGGATGCGACTCAGCTGTCTAGGCCTACCTGTGAGTGGGCGTGGCCTGAGTGTCGGGGCTCTTCATGAGAGCGGTTCACAGGTGAGGGCGGCTTGACCAGTACGAGTCAAGAGGCATCCCTCAAATGGTTGTGCATGGAATACCTAGGATGGGAATCGGATTAGAAATCAAAAAATAGGATTGGCAGAAAAGACAAGAAAGTAGCAGGTTGGTGCTTCGCCCTACAGGGGTGAAATGGGGGTGTTATAAAAGGATCTCGGGGACAGCCACAGAGTAAGATGGTACAAAATGTCCGTTGGAGGGGTTCAGCATCTGTGTGTCTAGGTGTGTGTGCAAGGGCAGTCTTGCAAGGGCTGAGCTGCTCTCCTCCCAATGTGGATTCCTAAAACCCAGAAATACCACACTTGGCAAAATAGAAAGACTCAAAGCAGGAAAACACTCAATGATCAGAGAGCCTGAGGGAGATAGACTTTTAAAACACCAAGACTGCTCACCAACGTTATGAGTTTCCATACCCAATCTGCAGATTTATCATTATTCACATCTTTGTTCAATAACTCTGTCCCACTGCATTTAGGAGGATGCACACAGTGTGTGTGCCCTGGAGGGGGGTAACAGGCACTGTCCACGACAAGTACATAAAGAGGTCATGCTCAGCGACAAGGCTCTGATTCCAACTACAGATGGCTTCTCCACGAAGGCTGTAATCAAAACCATGAGTACACAGATGGCTGTTTAGGCACGGAGACACATGCAGGTCAGAAACGACACACATGTATCTACTGATGTCCAACCCATGTGAAGTCTCTGGAAAGTTCCAGATAAACTTCCTCATCTCAGGTGAAGCCATCATGCTGTCCTAACACTTCTTCACCACCCCGCCATAACTGTGAAACCTTTCCAGTCTGGATGCTTGATTCAATCGGCATTATAGTTCTCTGGTTTCTTAGGCAGAGGACCTTGACAGTCTCCAGTTACTTTAGAAGTAGTATTACAATATTACAGGGAACAAAGCTAGAGTATGAAGCCACTTAGATCTCCGGGGGGGGATTGCTAGTTGCTTTCTCTTCTTCCTTTTTATATTTTATAACATTAGAACTAGAATAGTTGCTTTCTCTTCTTCCTTTTTATATTTTATAACATTAGAACTAGA
>NC_058407.1:107141035-107258021 GCF_002201575.2 Neomonachus schauinslandi | reverse complement strand
GTTGCTTTCTCTTCTTCCTTTTTATATTTTATAACATTAGAACTAGATTGGGTTCTTTGTTTCAAGTATTCAGGACCAAAATAGAAGATAGGTATCTTTCCTCACCTTTATTTTGACTCACTGCCACTAGTGGATAGTACGTTAGGGTTAAGAATCAGTAAACTGTATAATCAACACCGTAGGAAAGCACTTTTATGGTTGAGAGGAGTCCCAGTGTATGGAACCCCACATATCTGTAGGGGTTCACATGCACAGGTCAGTTAAACAGAACACTGACTGGGGAACATACCCCAGGACAGCTCAAGGGCAAATCATAAACAGTAACAGAGGCGCAGGAATTTATAACCAGGGGCTGTCACCTCATTATTAGTCATACATGTTTCTGCCTACCAGAGGATCCACTTCAAGGACTTTACTCCAAATTCTACAGTATTATTAGCCAATTATTTATCACCTGGTTCAGGGATTATCAGCAAAGAAACTTCGGATGATGAAAAAAACCCAGAACACCTGTCTTAAAATTTTACTTTTTACGATTTAAGAGAAAAAAATATCTTCAATTATGAAGGGGAGAGAACCCAGAAGATGTTAATGACTAGCTTCCAAGTCAAATCACTTAATTCGGTGTTACGTGCTAAGCTAATTTCGGTTTTCTTGTGGAAGAAGAAGGCTAATTGAAGATTTATCTGACGTGTCTTCTCTCAGTGCTGTGAGTTCTTTCCCTTGCCATTTCTCTCTGGCAAACTGATGCACACCATCACTTTCTGAGCACACTTGGAGGCAGCTGCTTCAGCACAAGCTACGTTTTGCTGAATTCCACAGACTGAAGCAGCTATCCATTAGAGAAGACAGCTTTGGCCCTGCGATTCGGGGGAGAGGCTTCTAGTCTCGGCTCCTCTAGCAGCTTGCTGTGTGACCTTGAAGAACTCATCCCTTCTCTGGGGCCTGATTCTTCAGATCTAATTGAAGGGGGTTGCCCAGGATGATCTCAACCCCCACCCCCATCCTAATATTCTGTTCTGTGGTTAGAGGAGAGAAACCGCCATGGGGAGAAGAGACAACAAAGATAAGAGGCAGTGGCCAGAAATGAAACACGTTCGAGCTAAAAACCAGGCCAGCAATTTGATCCAAACAAATGGCAGGTGGTAGGATTGCAGGAGCCTGTTTTTTCAGCTTCACAGTTCCCATCCCAGATCTTGGAAAGCCAGCAGCTCTAGTCTTTTCTCCCTGTTGGTGTCCCTGACTCCAAATCAGCCCTGAGACCCACCATTCGCTCCTGTGCCCTTAGTGGGAGGCTCTGCTAGGCCACACTCCATATTTCTCCCCGCGTTGTTTCTTGCTTATGTTGACATCTCAAGAGCACGATGAGTGACGGAGCCCAGGAAAAAAAATGAAGATAATTTACGCACACACAGCAGTGAAATAATGAGGGGGAAGGAGAACTCGTGTCACAAAGGAATCCAAAGCAGACAGCGTTTAGATGAAGCAGAAATAGAAGATGCCCCCCACCATCTACCTGGTCTGTAAATCTCAGAAAATACCAACAGGAGAATAAGTGAGGGTGCACTAAGCACAGCACCAGCTCAGGCACTCCCCAAGAACAATTGGAAAAAATCCAGAAATGGGGGAGGGGGAGGAAATGCCAAATCAAGAAGAGAATGTATTACCAGCTCCCCAGGGAAGACGCTGATGTCCTGGTGCTGGCATCATTCAAATGTAGGCAAGTCAGGGCCTCAGAAAGACACACCAGAGGGAATATCCACCGGGGTCAGATGACCAGGCTGCATGACTCAGCGAGTCTTTCCTTGTTTGTCTCTTTGGTGCATAGATTAAAGCCGGGGCCAGGGTCCTCGAGCTCCAAGAACAAGAACAACGTCGGTGAAATCATTTCAGTTGCTAGAGATCGCACCTTGGTTTATGGGGCTGGGGTAACAAATTGCTAGTTTGGGCAAACAGTATCGTCAGATGTGAGTGTATTTTGTCTGCGGGCACTCGAGTTCTTCACTGCTGGAAAAGCAAACGGCATCTTCACAACCAACACAAATTTTGTAAGAACGCTTGGGCCCTTGTGGGTGAGGGGTATGTTTGGAGAAGGAAAGCATTTTACATCCGATCCATCTAGCTAAACATAAACAGCATTTTTCCGAGCTCGATAACATAAGGAGGCTATTCTGACAAAGCCCACAGCTCAGTGCCGCTGGGGGTGGGGAGGGCCTGTGGACAGAGCAGCCTGAGTCCCCTCCACTGCTAACAGCTCCCGAGTGCCCGGCCACTAAAGGACACTGGTAGCTTCATTCATGGTATCGAAGACCAGCGATGGGTGCTGGAGTGCATCCAAATGTAGTCCTGTTTCCCCAGAGGACAGTACTCTATGACAGGAGAGCCTCTGCTTCTAGAGACAGGGAGCTCCCACAGCGCTACAAAACAGGTCTGCCAGTGAACTCTGCTTTGAAACTGAAGCACCAAAGAAAATAGGTACCAGAGCAAAACCACACAGACAGCAACCCTGAGCCCTAGGTCACCTGCTCCCCACTCCCCAGAATGGATTTTTTCTGCAGCTGTTGAGAAACAAGTCAGTTGCTAGCTAACAAGAATTCCAGATTCAGTTTCCTTGCAGCAGGTTCTAACCAAGCTCTAACCAAGCTGGAGTTCTTAAAATCTAACAACTTTTCTCCAGGAATGTGGTGTCCTCCAGGATAAAACCTGACCTCCTTCTTAAACAGCATGGATCCTAATGAAAGCTTATAAGAGACTATAAAAATAAAGTTCCCTCCCTAGAAATCTAAACTTTTTTGCCCGGTAATAAAATCAAAAGGAATCAGACTGGCTATTTAAAGTTTTCCCTGGGTTCATTAGAGCTTCAGTATCATACCTACTGCTGAGCTGATGACAGGTGGGGATTTTACAGAAATCAGTGGATCCAATTAGCACCAGGGGTCCACAAGTCAAGCACTTCCAGGCTACAAATTATTGGTGACATTTCTAAACACAGATTGACAGCTGAAGCCAGGACAGTCTTCTCTACACCTTTGGAACATGATTAGGGAGCAAATACCTTAACCGACTTTTCTAATCTACTATATAAAAAAAGAGCTTCTTTTTTTTTAAATTTTTTTATATCTTTTTTATTGTTATATTAATCACCATACATTACATCATTAGTTTTTGATGTAGTGTTCCATGATTCATTGTTTGTGCATAACACCCAGTGCTCCATGCAGAACATGCCCTCCTTAATACCCATCACCAGTCTGACCCATCCTCCCATCCCCCCTCCCCTCTAGAACCCTCAGTTTGTTTTTCAGAGTCCATCGTCTCTCATGGTTCATCTCCCCCTCAGATTCCCCCCCCTTCATTCCACACTGACTCATATGCTCAGAAGACTGGGGTATGCTTACTCTAATGAACCCAAAACAGGTTTGTTAGTGATGTTCACACTTTGCACTTTCGGGAACATACATAGCCAGGCACCCAGACTGTATAAAATGCCTCATCATGATAAAATTATGTAGTTGTTTGTTGATGACAGAGTCGCTTCTCCACTCTTCTCGCCCTGTAAAATTTCAGACATCAGTCTTGCGATAAAGGAGTTAGTTCTGTTTTAGACTTGTCATTCTCAAAGTGTTTCCATAAAAAAATAGTGCTCCATAAGCTGGGGTAAATATCCCACAAGTAATACCCAATAATGTCCTACCCAAACAACCCCTAGAAAAACGTTGTAGGGAATGATTGTCAAGTTAATGATAGTCAAGGTTTTCTCACATATATTTTTCTGAAACCTTTGGTTCTTGCTCCCCACATGTCCATTAAGAAAACATTGGCAGCTGACAAAATGGATGAACAAAGAGCAAATAGACAGAGGGAAACTCAGTAATGGCTGATCCTGCTGGTTCGACACTTTCATTTCACACGTGTATGGGTGTTCATAGTTGTGGCTTTATATCAGAAACGTATAACATGCTCCCATGAAGCCTTCTGACTTTCACAAGAAGGGTGACATCACAAGATGTCTCTGCCCACAGCTCAACCATTTAAAAATATATGTCTACCTTAATAGGAAGAAAAACCGCATGGGCACACTCTACATACTCAGCAGGGACTTGAACTTTGAACTCATTGCCTCTCTGAGGTGAGCAAAACTCACCTGAGAAAAACAAGACTGAAAGATATGTAGTCCATCCCTTTCTCAAGAATCTAAAGCAGGGGCAAACTTGATCTGTAAAGACTGGCTAGTAAATATTTTAGGCTTCATGGGCTGTATAGTCTCTGTCGCGATGGTGGAACTCTGCTGTTGTAGCACCAAAGGGGCTTAGAAAATAGTGTATGTGAATAAATGAGTAGGATGTGTTCCAATAAAATCACATTTATGGACATTGAAATTCAAATCTTATATGATTTTCACATGTCATGAAATAGTTTTTCTTCTTTTTCAACCACTTATAAATGCCAAAAAAATTCATCATTTGACTTACTGGCCATAATTTGCCAACCCCATCCTAAAGTCTAGCTGGTTTAAAATGCATTCTTCACCAATGGAGACTTCCTCATTTTGGCCCTTCCATGGATGACATTTACTGCATTGGCTTTGCTGTAGCTCCATGAAACGACACAAAGGAAAGTGTAAGAAACAGCACATGAACTTCATGATTGGATTTACTGAGATGTCATCCAGAGCATCCTACAGTGTCTTGTTACAATGGATACAATTTCTCTGGGGTTCTGATTGTAGAAATAACTCTAGTCTTTTGAAGGGCAAATGGCTTATCAAAAAGAATCATGATGCTAATAATTTTCCTCTTTAGCTGCTAGAAATTTCACATACCAATTTGCTCAGATTGAGCAAGCATATTGGACTGCACGTCATATATTTTGTGTAATACATCCCAACTTTATCTTATTTTTCTACCCCATTTTTCCCTTTATATTGCATTCCTCACATTTAAAATATTATTGTATTATACAGGTTTTGATCATTAGCCCAGTATGGCAGGATACAAATAAAATAATACAAATAAAATATACACATTATACCCATATTGCTGTACTTAAAACTGTTGATGATATATTAATCAAGAATAATTTGTCATCATGTTCCCCAAAAGAACGCTACAAAAGGTGTGTAACCAGTGAGACCAGGGGTATTCTGATTTGTCATGGTTGAAGAATCCTCTCCTTAAAATAAATCTTAGGCAGAAACCCAATAATGAAAAAGACAAAACACGGAGTTGTTTTGAGTAAAGTAAGACCAAGCACCCAGAGCAAGGCGGTACAGAAGAAGTGCTTATTCAAATGATAGAGTTCTGGACTCCACTTAGAATCTCTGGATCTTCCTCTTCAGGCATAGAACATGAGAATCTGCATTTCAAATGGGATCCTTGGGGAATTCTTTTAAATGCTAAAAGTTGAGTGACATCACCTAAAGCTCTGCTAAGAACAATTTGAAAAATACTGTTCTAGCCAGTAATAAAAATTCCTGGAGAATTCAGAGAAGAGGGGGCTAGGGAAAGAGAGCTATCTGGAGAACCTGGGTAGGTTCTTGCTGTAAAGACAGAGGGTCCATGATGAACATGGCCTCCAGGACAAGTTTGGGCTTAAATCCTGCTCACGGTTACTAGCTGTGTAACCTTGGGCATGTGACTTAACCTCCCTATCAGTACCTTCTTCATAATCTATATCCACCCCCCCTTGTAAAATGAGGGTTTTGATGATAAGCAAGGTTTATTGGGAATATTTTGTGTCTATAAGGTTTTTAGAATAATACCCAAACTTTTCCTTTTTCCCATTTACCTCTTATCAGACACTTTACTATGGCTTTCCTAATGTCTCCTCCTATTTCTTCTGCTCTCCTCTCTCCTCTTATATTGCTAATCTTCAGCTTTGTCCTCTTTGACATCAAAACTCAACATTGGAACAGTAGACAAAGGGAAATTGCATCTTTATGGTTGAAGGTGTCAGGATCAAGTTAGAAACATTAGGAGGATGATCGCGGAGGAGAAAATCTTGAAGCATGGTGGAAAATCACCTTGAACCATGGTAGAAACCCCACAAAATGGAGAGCAATGTGCAGACTAGGATTAGCTGGAGGGACTCTCACTTCCACTGTGGGCTGAGCTAAATTCTGATGACACATCTTAGGCCAAGAGCAATTTTCTGATGTCCAGCCTGAGTCCAGCCATATCCTCACTGCCCCAGACAGCCCAGCAGCCACGGTACCAACATTACCAGGAGGAGGCACACACTCAGTGTGCATCGTATTTTAATGCAAATACACATTAAGTATAAAAAGCACATTTCAATTAGTAGCTCGTTTCACAAGGCTTTACTCACATATAGCACCTTCAGGAAACAAAATGTAATATCTACTTGGTAGTGCATATTTTTGTACATGTTTGGGGGAGTGATATTGCCCCAAGGTGATAAAAATTGGTTTTGGGGAGGCAAGACCATCTTAGTTATTGCAATGGTTTGCTGTCAGATGGAGGGCCACAATATAAAAACAGATATACGGTATCTGAGGTATTACAATTTCATGAGGAAAGGGCGCAATTAAGAAGAATATGTCTAAAAAGGCTCAAGGGAAGGAAGAGAGGCTATTAATGAGAAAAAAGTTGAGAAACACTATTTCAGTGGACTAAGCTGATGCTAACTCGGTGGGAGAAAAAGCTCAGGATACGCAGATAAAAGAGATTTTAAGGCAGAGCCATTAGAATAATACTGATGCCCACTAAAGATTCTGGAAGGCCTCAGAGCTTCTGGAAGACATCATAATTGGCAAAAGTTTCGAGATTAGCTGCAGGATGGGCTTAAATTAAATCAGTGCATAGTTAAGTGTACTCCGTTGTGTTCTCTGTTAGATCAAGGCCTTAAAAAGCCTTATCGCTGGAAGCGGAGGGATCATTTTTTAAAAGAGAGAAATCCACTCTGTATTCTTGAATTAAAAATGATGCTCCATGAATTCTAAACTATAACAATAGCTACAATAAAATGATTGAGCTGTCCAAATTCATCTAATCACACATTCTGTCAGGTCTATTCAAGCACACACGCTACACAAAAGAATGAGTCAAAGCCTTACTTCTCTCTGCTATCCGTAAATAGGAAAGAACGTACAAAAGGTTGTGATCGAGTTCTGTCGTGAATTTTTGCCTTTTTCATATTTTCACAAAATGTACATTCCCTTCTGAAGAGATCAGCTTGAAATTTAGTTTATTAAAACAAGGTAAAAAAAAAAAAACACACACACACACCAGAAGTTTAAAGGAACAATATTAATATTCTGTTCATCTCTTGATTTCTATTTTGAAGGGTACCACAAGATAGCTTGATTTTTATTAAGGTGAGGAAAAATAAAACAACTCCCTCCCATTAATCAAAAAGAAACATAAAAATAGGTTTCACTAAAAGCTACGGGAAAGTTTGATTTTGCGAAAAGATAAAGAATATCTTCAGAAGTTTTACAATCAATTCTGAAAAACTTAATTCTTTTTTCTTCCCTAGCTTTCCAGCTATTGTGATCTTCCATCCCAACTGCTTCTTTGAGTGATTTTACTCCATCCTGGAGAAGAAAATGAACTATTTAGCTCCACACTTAATGGCAAACTCCATTTCAGCATACGCATTAAGTCCAGCAGGCCCTGATCAATACATTTGGTTATGAACCAGAGGCCCTTGTGCAGCCGGAGATCCTCGCTGGAGATAAAGGACTGAGAGCTGTCACTGATTTATGCTCTCTCGGCAGGACACTGACAAGCGATGCCCTAGGAAACAGAGTAGAAAACCATATGAAGCCACTGACGGGTCCTTGGGGAAATGCTGACCAGCACAGACCATGGAGCGCCCGTAAAAGCCAACAGGGCTACGCCCGGATGCAGGGCATGGCGCCCCAGCTGAGTATGCACGCTACATCTGGTCCAAGCTCTCCTGTGAACCGCCACTTGTCTGGGCCTCAGGCTGAGGAGCTGGCTCCCGAGGCGGGACGGCGGAGGTGCTCATCAAGTAGGCTGCTCGCCTTGCGCCGCGTACTCACACCCTCCAGCTTGCTTGGACTGGCCGCTGTGATGTGAAGAGTCACTGCAGCCCCCTCCTCTCAAGTCTTCAGGCACAGCCTAAGACAGCCTGCAGATCAAACCCCTAGCAGGATAGGTGACAACAGAGAATTATCGAAGGCGGCATCCTTATCATAGGCGGCGCTCCAGTGTGACAATTCTGCTGGTTAAGAAGCAGTTTTATTTCCCCAGATAGGTACGGAATAATGCAGAAACACGTCCTTCTTCCGAACAGAAAGAGAACAGGCTTTTCACATATTGTGCCGTTTTGCTGGAGAATGGAAAGCCCTTTACAAGTTTTGCGAGGAGCGAGAGCCGATCAACCAGATAGCTAGCAAGCCCTGGGGAAGAAAAGTGAGAGAAAAGTAGCAGGCAGTAACATTTTAGCATCTGGACAGGGATGACCCACTCGGGTCCAGAGAGTGAAGGAGTCCGAGTTCCTGAACTTAGACTTCTGTATCTTCTGAAGAGAAACCACAAGTGGTTTTTAAAAATCCCCATATATGCGTAATACTTCAAATCGAGGGTCGGAATAGATAAGTCAAACACCCCAAAGCTTTCAACTAATACCGGGCTGTTAAGCAGAAAGAAAATAATTAGGGGGCAAAACATGTCTCCAGGAAGAGTGGATGTGGAAAACCGACATTTTAATTCAGAAGGATCCATTTGGACAGACTCAGACATGGAGCACCTGAGGTGATCACCACTCTCCAGAGCAGCTACCCATCACAGTGGTTAATGTAAGTACACACATGCCATCTTTCTCTTAGCAACTACACGCGATATAAACTCTCAGGGGGAAAAAAAATGCTGTCTAAATTAGATAATCCAGGGGCGCCTGGGTGGCTCAGTTATTAGGCATCTGCCTTCAGCTCAGGTCGTGATCCCAGGATCCTGGGATCGAGCCCCGCATCAGGCTCCCTGCTCCGCGGGGAGCCTGCTTGTCCCGCTCCCACTCCCTCTGCTTGTGTTCCCTCTCTCGCTGTGTCTCTCTCTGTCAAATAAAGAAATAAAATCTTTAAAACAAAAACAACAACAATGTATATATATAGTGAAACATTACATTGAAAAAAATCTTTAAAAAAATAAATAAATTAGATAATCCATATGAGAGTGGCCAGCACACAGTAGGCAACTGATCAAAGTTCATTCCCTTTCTGATCCTGGATAGGTCAGCTTGCTTATTTTAGAATACATTTGCCCAGCACACACAGGCCCTATTCTATAGGGAAAAAAGATGACCAATAACAACATCTCCCTTCGCTCTCCCAGGAGACCCGTATGTGTTTATTCCAACACAGGGGCCCAAAGATTGTCCCTCCAGTTTTGAGGTGAATTCTGAGGAGAAGCATTATCCATTTGCCGCTGTTCCAGATAAGCCATTTGAGATGATATTTCTCAGAGTTTTTCCTTGCCTTGTTGTTCTGGTTTTGTTTTTAATAACAACAGCTGCGCTCTGAATCAGCTTCTTTTTGTTCCTTTTAAAGTGACTGAAATCTGGGGGGTTTGAAAGATTCTTCTTCATACCATTGATCAAAGATTCTTTTCCCTGAGAACTGGTTTACTCCCTCACCGTACATTAATCAAATCCTCCCCTTTTCTCAAGCGCCAAAAGTGTTTTTCTTCCCTCCCTCCAGCTTTAAGTCTGATTCCACATTAGGAAAGTTGATGAAGTGGCTCTGTTGTGAGGGAGACCCAGAGGGGCTTTCATCTCAAAGACCACAGATCCCATGTCCTCAGTCAGACCCGCTTACTAAACGTCAGGCTGCGCCTCATCTGCTGCCTTCCAGCCCCTCCACCGTGGGGTTGGAACCAGCACTTGGGACCGGGCAGCGACCAGCCTTGTGTGTCTGTGAAGTGAAGACCTACAAGGGACAGCCTCCTGTGGGACGTGACCCTTGAACACACATCCGGGATCTTTTACCAAATGGCAACCCTTCGCTCTTCTTGGCTGTCAGCCTCTCTGCCATTTGTCTTCAGTGAGTCATTTTATCTTTTGTGATAAATTTTTATTGGTCATCTATAATTCTCTCAGACTTGAAGCTCTAATTAGGAATCATCTTGGCCTCATAAAGCTTTCTCTGTCTGAATAGCCTTAGGTAGCCATTATTCCACCTACACAGCGAATGCCTCATTGTATGCCCAGCATTCGGCTTCCTCATCACACTCGAATTGCCTGCATTTGTGCTCTTCCTGGCTTAGCCAGTCTCATTCTGAGAGCAGTCATTCTAATTCACAATGAATAAGTAAATAAATAGCTAGTATTTGTCAAACCAAAACAGTGCACCGGTCCTTTAAGAAGTGAGAAGAACTCAGTTCAGAAGTCTGTTGCCTAGCAACACGGAACTAACTTTGCTTTCCATTTTCCAAACCAGTTGATAGCCTCCTGTTGGTTTGTCAGCCTTCCAATGTAAAACTTTCCCTTCCTTTTTAAAATTAGGAAGGAATGTTTGGCTGTTTAGCTTTCAGGGAATTGACTTGCACCATCACGACTTGTTTCTGAATTTCACAGTAATCCTGATTTCCTGGTTCTCAGTAGGTTCCAATTTGTTATCCCTCCCTGATAGGAACTACTTATTCTCCAATTAAGCACTATAGCTAAGAACAATTTGCATATTTCCCATGAAAGAACATAAGCCTCAAATAGAAGTTTAATTGATGTTAATTAATAATAATCACACCAGGCAATTAAATGGCACTTTATGCTCTGCAAAGTCCTTTCATGGCCACCAATTCATTTAATTAAAATGTTAGATGCTTATCCAAACTTCTTTGGCTTATGACAACATCCTCAAAATCTTTCAAACTATGGTCGAGAGGTTTGTGTTGCTGTCTTTTGTTGTTTTGCTTTTAATGAGGAGACAGTATCTGGTGACTAGGCTTTCACGTGGTCATTCTGGTTTCTCAATCCGCAGTCTGGTCAAAAATCTAGAGGAAAGCAAAATCAGATCTTCCATCTGTTCCCTTTTTTTTCCCCTCCAATGCAGAGCTCCCTTTCACAGGTGATAAGCCTTGCTCAGAAGACCTACATTTCTCTCTCTTCTTCCAGCCCCACCCCCTCTGGGTCTTTGCAGGGAAGCCATGTCAGGAGCTGCAGGGAGAGCTGCCCAGCTGAGTACCCTCCTGTGCTCACACTTATCTTGATGCCTTTTTCTGGCTATTCAAGGTCTTTGAAATTTTCTCCAAACAGAAAGTAAAGAGATTCTGACAAAGCATCACTCTATATTTTATAGCACAACTGTTTTCAGTGCCACTACCTCGTCAGCTGTGTTAGCAGGTTCACGAGGTTTACTTTTGACTCTGGCCCTTCTCTGCAACACTCACTTCACGTTGGCTTCCACGTCAGCTCCCAAATCAGGGGCTAGTGTTAGGACTTCAAAAGCCCTGTGATTTCCAGTGTTTGTTAGATGAGTCAGGAAACGCTTTTCTACAAGGCTGGCCCAGGTAAGGCAAAAGAAATGGCCAGATATGGTGAAATCACCCGTGTCTCGTCTCTTCAGGAAAAATACTCTCCAGAGTACTTTGCCTTTAGAAATTGGAAACAACTTCAGCATCACCCATCATAAAAACCACTCAAATAGTCAATGTAAAAATGTGAATAAATTAAATTAGATGAGGGAATTTTCACTTCGAAGTACTGTGTTTAGACATCAACAAAATGTAAGAGAAACAAATGTGTCCTAAAATATCTACATCCTTTGGCAGCTGTATTATTTGGTTTGTGTTTAAGGATATGTGAATATGTAATTTTGCGGCTACAAATATGGAATATAAAGAAGTAGAGAAGGAATATACCTAAATATGCATCCTGACTTCCCACAATGCTTTCACTGACCAAGTAAATCTTAAGACAAAGTATATTTCTTTCATTTGCTTTTTTTTAATTCTTTCACACCAGAAAAAGGATTTCCCAAGAGCCTTTCTCATCCTCTTCTCTCATTTTCACTACAACAGGCTGCTAGTATAGTCTCACCTCTGAGTCGCTCATGTCTTTGGAAATCGAAGGCAGAAAGTGCTCACACACTTATAGAGGACAAGACTACGCCACTGAGGGAATGTTTTCTGGCCAGAATATAATGTGCTGGGGCGGCGGGGGAGGGAGGACGGCAAACTAACATAAAACATTAGGTCCCGATTTCAAAAATTATTAAGAATTTCCAGGTGACAATGGTAGAGCATGAAACCCAGCCCAGGGCTCGTGTCAGCACGGGGCCCTGGGGGACTGCTCAGGTCACACACCCGTGAAGTGCACCTTGCCTCTGGCAGAAACCCCTGTCATATGGGGCTGGAACCTCAAGAAACACACAGACAAGGCAGCCAAGGAGAGGCTCTTCGGTGGGAACAGAAGTGAGAAAAGTGAGCGACTATTCCCCCTCACCCTCTTCACGTGCTCCTCTTTGTTAGTAGGGAAGACTGGGGCCAAAAGGAAAGGAGAAGAACATTGATCAGCATCAAGCATGGTACAGGGCGGTTGTATTTAGTACCTACTATTGTATTTAACTCTGTAACAACATTCTGAGGAAGATTTATCAATTTAACAGATAGAAGAACCCAAAGAACATTAACAACATTCCCAAATTTTGCAACTTGAAGATGAGAGTGATTGTATTTGAAGCCCAGCCTGGCTTCTCCCACAGCTTGCCCCCACTGTTGTCTTCTGTATGCTCAGGAAAGCTCATTCTTAGTGACCCTTCTTAGCACTAGAGACAAACCTATTCAACAGAGTGAAGGAGGGAAACTAATGAGTCAATGAGTATGTTGATTGAAATAGTGTGTCCGTGCTGCCCTAATCCCTTGCCTGCATGTTCCTGTCTTGGGCATTCACTCTCTCTCTCCAGGAGCCCAGTATCCTCTCGATCTTCCAGTTCCCCCACACTCTCCCCTGGGTGCATGCCCTTCTAGATGACATCCCAAACCCTGGACCTTTCCCAAACTTTCTTTCCATCAGAATATCACTATCCCACATCCCACTCATGGAAGGAAATATTGTCTGCCAAGTTAACTAATCATATCAACACATTGATGAATCAATTCCTTCACTTGACCCTCCCCCCAAAAAACATGAATAATGTGTGAATTTCAAGGCTTTACAGCTAGGTCAATGAGGTGAACTTTTTCCCCTGAAGGATCATTTTATGAATCCCTCAAATTATATCTCCTAGCCGTAGTGCACCTGTAGTCCACAGCATTTTTATCCATATAATACAAGATAAATGATTTAGCCATGGTTGTCAGGTTTATAGGTTAGGTAACAGGTTGTAGAAAGTAACCTCAGGTACCACAGAGCTTTCCCAGGCAGTGGTGATAAAACACTTTACATCTGATCTGTAATATCCTGTATCCTGTTAATGCTAGCCCTGCAGTGAACAAAATTGCCACTTCTGCCAAATTTCATGGTCAGTGATTCTGTGATATAGAGAAATGTTCAGTATAGATTAAAATGAAATCATCAATAGCCTTACACTGATGACCTATGACAGACTTGAACCATCTCTCCCAAAAAGTACATTCATAACTGAAACCACTTCACTATGGAGTCCACTAAAACAGTGTAAAATTACTTGAGAAAATGTTCATATAAAAACATATATAGTATCTTCAAACCCTCAATTTTGTCCTTATTGGATACTAGGTCCTTTTATCACATGGGTTCCTGATCTTAATATTCAAATGTTCATCTTGGACAAGAAAGAAGCTATACCGTGTATTGAATCTGGTACATGCACAAATTTCCAACCATTTAAAAGAATAAGCCATTCATTTATCATTTGGATTGGGAATTTGGGTTTATACCTAGATTGGGAATATGACCTAATCCTCATATTTAAACATGGTTGTGTGGTGTATTCTAGGAAATGACTTCTAACAAGATGACCTAGTCATACTCTGAAGATCTGATCCAGAGGAATCCGGGAGGAGTTTTCTGGTCATATTCTTTCTGCTCATCCTCTGTGGGATTTGCCATTATTTGCTCTCTTTTGAAACTCTTTTTTTCTGACTTCCATGACACTGTACTTTATAAACAGTAATTAAGTTTTTCTTCCCTTTGTCTCTTTCTCCTTTGCAGTTCCTTTTCCATCCTTCCCTCTTCCAAAGGCCCACCATAGGTCTCTCCCCACCTCTACTCTCCCTTCACGGTGGACTAGCTACTTGTCACAATGTCACCTCATCTCCTTGGCTCCAAATCTTTGTTTCCAACTGTAATCTCTACTGACTTAAAATCCTATACATTTCTGGGTGCCTGGGTGGCTCAGTCGGTTAAGCAACTGCCTTCGGCTCAGGTCATGACCCCAGGGTCCTGGGATCGAGTCCCACATCAGGCTCCCCGCTCTGCAGGGAGCCTGCTTCTCCCTCTCCCACTCCCCCTGCTTGTGTTCCCTCTCTCGCTGTGTTTCTCTCTGTCAAATAATAAATAAAATCTTTAAAAAAAAAAAATCCTATACATTTCCAATAATCTGAACAGCTTCTCTTCACCATGAACTCAGGAAATCTGAAACAAAACTCCAAAGGTAGAACACACTGTTTAGGAGATAGAATGTTCCCTATTATTGGAGATGTCTGTCCTCATGTGAACATTCTTTTGGTAAGATGATGTAGAGCGAACTTGAACACTAGCATAAGGTTGGACTAAATAAGCTTTAGTTAAGGTCCCATTAACAATGAGATTCTATAATTTATTACTTTTTTCTCCAAACCAGTTTATCCTCTTGAAGTTTTTGCTGTTCTCCCATACTCAAAATCATGGGATCACCATTGTACCTTATTTTCCTTTTCCTCCCACGTGGAATTAGTCACCAAGTTCTGTTGATTCTCCTACACAATCTTGTTGGATTCCCCCTGCTCTCCATTCTCCTCAACCCCAGCTTCATATAGCAGCAAACTTAAGCTGATGCTGAATCTGGGATGACACTGGAGTCAGAACCTCTGCAGCAATTTTTTTTTTTTTTTTACCAGCAGGTAAAGACTCTCAGAGTGAGTTTGGATAAAATGAACATTAAAAAGGAGGAGAAAAGATGGGGAAGGAAAGCAAGGGGAAAGGTGGGCTCATAGCCCCTCCTCAGTTCCCAGCCGGCTGCTCTGTCTTCAGAATAAGGGACTAGACTCTCTGCTGCCTCTGAGTCTACAGAGCCCTCCTCCCCAGTCTCAGAGTGTCTGCTTTGGTAAGTCTATCCCCTAGGAAAACTAAACTCTCCAACTTTCCCTCGCTATCCCAAAACTTCTCACATACTTAACCAGATCGTTACCCTAGTCACCAGGAAGAAAGGGATTATCTTTTCATCATACTTGGGAGCCTCACATGAGACTCTACGTCAGATTCCATTTTCACTCATTATCCCACCAGACTGTTTATCTCAGTCTTAGGATACTGCAACTGCCTCCAGTCTCTTGGAATTCTTAGCCATTGTGTATGCTGATACCAGATTAATCTTCACAAAATATTTATTTGTTTGTGCTTATTTTCAACTCAGAAATGCTCATCACACAGAGTCCAAAGTCTTCAACCTCCTAGTTAAAGCCTTCCAAAATATCTTCCACTGCTTTTCCCCAACAAACTCTCTGCCTAGTGTGGTTTCTTTCATGGTCCCTGACTACCATGATATTTCACTCACTCTAACTTGGCCACCATCCATCTCACTGAACTGAAGACCTGCTGCTACCTCCAGTTATCAAGATTCTGTGCATTCTTAAAGACCCAACCAAATATATCCTTCTTTTCTAAGTTTCTTCCCCAGTTTCAATCAGAAATAGTCCCTTCCTCTTTGTTTACCTCCTAAGATTGTTATATCAAGTATATGATGGTGTTTCATGCCCGCAGTAATGCCCACAGTACTATAATTACCAGATTTGTGTGATTTTTGCACATATCTTAGCTTTTCCAGTAGTTCAGTTCCCTGAGCTCTAGCTAGTATTTCTTTGTATACATCACAGTATTAAATAGTATCTCACACGCAGTAGGCATTTGAAAGTTTCTTTGGTGAACAAAATTAATGAATGAATAAATCTTCCCTGACAGCAACTCTTGCTAATAATAGACTTTTTTCCTAAATAGCTACAAATTTTGTTCTCTGAATATTCCTAGAGGGAGGCAAGTATTTTGGTTTCAAAAGACTTCTATACATTAACAGAGTTGAGATGTGGTAATTAATTATAATTATAATTAGTATTATAAGTTACTATCAAAGGTGAGTACACAGTTCTTTGGTTTATTAAGTGCAGTACTTACGTAGAGTGGGTAAAAGCAAGGTTTTCCTTAGATAAATTAATTCATAATTATCTAGAGTTACCAGGGTAGCTATATGTGTATACTCTTATCCTATCATTTCTAGATGCAATTAGCAAGCTTCTCTGCAACAAAATTATTATACCACCACTAAGTTTAAAATGTCAGCTTAAGTCTAGGCAGAACAAGACACGTGAAAACACATAAAATATAAATGAGACAAGATCTCCACGATCAACTCTAACAAATGCTCATGTAAGTTCCATACCACTCTCCAAATATTTACCATTTTTGGTTTTTTGCTCTGGCATAGTTGCCTGCTGAGCAATTCCTTGTCTCCTCTCTCAAAGACATGGAAGTTTATCCACTGTGTTAATATCAATTGGAAGAGAGATTTTATTAGGTGCTACTTGTGCTTGATGAGTAAGGAACCACCTATCTGGCATCAAAGCTGGTATGTTCAAAATGCCAAAAAGCTTCTACATATTTAAGACCCAAATGACATCCAGACCAATGATACTGGCTGAGTTTTTAGAACAACACTGTGGGTAATGCCATGCCAGCAGCAATTCAGCCAAAGCTGTAGACTGCTAATGTCTATACACCGATACCAGCTATTTGTCTAAATGGTTGACAACTGCCAGATACTGAGGTAAGTTTTAAGAATAAAAACATGGACAAGACACGGCCCTAAAGCAACTCTCATTCTAGGCTGAGAAAGAGACATCTAAACTAGCTCCTAGCATGAGGGAGGTGCTTAACAGAGGCATGCTCCAGATGTGATGGCAAGACACGGAAGAGGTAACCCCAAACTCTGCCAGGGAAGCAGGGAGAGAGAGAAAAAGAGGAAGAAGGGAGAAGTTACAGGGTGCTTCACCTAAGAGGGAGCACAGAGTTGGGTTGCGAAAATGAGTAGGATTTTGTCAAGTGAAAGGAAAGCTATTACAGGTCAAGTGACTAATATGTCTAAGGCATGGAGAACAAGAGAATGCTTTAGTATGTACTTTCTAAATTATCCAAAGTTAAATCATGTTTAGTATACTGGTAACATCAAATGAATTGTATTTTAATTATGTAGAATTTTTAAATAGTAGTATTCCCAGATAAAGAGATTTTTTTTTTAATTTGTTGTTTTGTTGTTTGTTTAGTTTGTTGTGTTGTTGTTGTCGTTGTTGTTTTAACCAGAAAGCTCTAGCAGTTTTCTATGAAGACATAGATTCACTATGATCTGGCAAGTCACTAGTACAACCTTTACTTATCCATATCTAGAGTAATCATAAGGTTGCTGGGGAAGACATGAGCCAGTGTCCATACACGCCAGAGCATAGGCATTGTGTGTGAGTTAACTGAAGGAGCTCTGTCAGTGGAGATGCCAGGAGGCTGTACTTACTTTACAGGGAGAACCCTGGCTGTGTCTGACCCTGGGGAGAGCACCTCCTGCAGCATTAGTCACTCTGAATACTGCTGCAAAGAATATACCTTGGCACAACCCCTCAGGAAAGAAACTGGCCAGGTGTATCAGAAACCCAAAAAAGAGGGGTTCATTTCCTTTGATCCAACAATCCAATTTCCATGTTCAAAATGATTCTCGTGGACTAAGATATCAACAAAAAGATTATTAATGAGGGATTATTTATTATAACAAAACAATATAAAAACAATTAGGAGAAACTCTATGGTTCAACTGTTAGGTTATGACTGTATAAATCCTGCAACATCTAGAAAATGAGCCTTATTTTAAAGGGGTGCCTGGGAAGAGCTTAAGACAAGAGAAAATGTTAGTGATATCATGCTGAATTAAGAAACAAGAAGCCCCTGATTGTGTGTGCAGAGCATGATCTTACCTGGCCAGCGATGGCTCCTGCTGGCTTTGCTATCTCTCCCTTCTCTCATTCCACACCCAGCTCTACGCCATACGGTCTTGTCTGTGTGTCAGGGACAAGTGACTCGTGTGGAGTAAGCACTACATGAGTATTTTTTGATGAACAAATTAACTCTGTAAGCAGCCCATATGTATTCCCTTACTAAGCATTTAACATGTGAATGAATTAAAGGTACAACCCATTAAGAGATAGCTCTGATTATTAGTTTCACAAGCACATAGTAGAGTTCGGAGAATGAGGCACACAGGATTTTTTTCTTTCCCTCACCACCTACAAGTCCCTACAAAGAACTCCTAGGGGCAGGGAGTATGAGCACAAGCCAGGCTTCCCTCTCTTCCCCCACCACACACTCCTGACTCCCTTGGGGAGTCCTGAAACAGGGCACCATTCCCCAGGCTCTCTTCCTTCCACTTGGGTTTTCCCATTCCAGTCAAGCCTGAGAGGAAAATATTTACAAGGTGAAAAACAAACAACAAAAAAACCTTCTATTACGAAGTGGACCATCTTTTACCACAACTCCAATGGGCTAAAGGTCACTGTTTTATTTTTCTCAGCCTTATGAAAGATCTCTTTTTGTGTGTAACTTATAACCTATATGGGCCAGTGCCCATATAAGATTGAGTAGGTGAAGAAGGAAGAAAACCCTTCACTGTCTGGCATGCAAAAGCCTTGTGAAATGACTAGGAGAGTTCTATACCAAAATACCAAGAGTGTTTTTCTCTGGGCAGTAACATTACAAATAATTTTCTATTTTATTTACACATGTACTTTTTTTTTTTCCATTTCCTACAGCTGGCATATAAAAACTTTAAAAACAATGAACATTTTAAAGCTATTCGACTACATTCACTAATAGTTTTCAACATCTTTCTTTATCGGTCCACAGGCCATAATTGAAAGAAGAAAATTAAGGTGCAATTAAGACAAGCCCTACAGAGCAGTGTTTTGTTGGAAACCACACCAAACCTGAGTGGAATATCAGATCACACTACTCTGTGTGCTTCAATCATATCAAACCTCCCGGATTATTTGGAGGCAAGACACAATTTGTACACAGTTTATCAAGCTTTCACTTTCTAAAGATTCTTCCCAAACTTCCTTGATTTCCTGCAAATCAACTCCTCTGAAACAGTGAGTCTGAAAGCATGCCACAGCCCTTCTGCTTGAAATTCTAGTTCATATTTCTTAAGAGATCTGGATCTCCACACGGGGCAAGGAAAATCGGAATTTCAGCATCAGTGATGAAAGTGATAATTACTATGGTAGGCAAGGCTCGATCTTTATGCCTTTTGCTCATTTGACTACTCATTGAATACGCACCACTTGTGGAAACCAGAAACACTTGGCGGGGGGGAGGGGGTATTTATATATTTGTTTATTTACTTTAGTTAGTTATCTATATTACTAAATACAAGTCGGTTAAGCTTCAATCATGCTGCTGACCGTTAGGAGACAACCAACAAATAAATGCAAAAAAGAGTCACTGCCTACTCCTCCCAGTGTACAGTTCTTTGCATCTTCTGCGAGGCTGTCGCACACTGTCTATCAATCATAACCATCTTCCCTAGCAACTTCCATCCCTTCTGAGACTAACTTCGCCCCAATACCCACATTCTCTGGTTCCTGAGAACAGATTCATTGAGAGAGTGGGTTGTGTTAGAAAGTACGATTTGCCTAAAAATGAGATTGCCATCTCACTCATTAATTTTACATTACCATACTGTGCTTCTAGTGATATTATCACAATGCTTTCTAGAGCTACTTACTGTCATTGCAAAAATACACAGATTGTTCTGTCATTAAGAAGAGTAAACGGTTTTTTGAGTGATGCAAGGAAAGGAAAACTTTGAGGATGATTTTCTCTGGCTATAGCAAACTGTTCCACGCGTACAGTATGTGTTTGCATGTAAAGAGTCGTGTGCAATATACATCGATGTGGTCGAGCTACTTCATTGCTCTTTTACTATCGAACTGTTGAAGATGTCTTCCTGTCATGCAGAATGTTGGCTTAATGGCACATAAACAAAAAAGGCTATTGACTTTGTTATTAAGAGGTGACTCCGTCTCAATTAGCTCTCTTATTCTTAAATCATTTAAAAATGGATGAGAAAGGATGGCCATGGTATACATACTAGCATAGTTGTTTTCCTGTAGGACTTATTAAATCTGTAAATGTCAATATACAAAAAAAAATCACGATGGAACAAATTTTGGAAACAAAAATACTAATTTTCTGTGGAAAAGCATTGGACTGAAAATCAAAAAAAGGGTCTCAGATCCCAATCTGTCACTTACTTACAAAACTCTACAGGCAAGGATAACATGTTCAGTTTTCAAGAGCCTGGGCTTAATAAATAAGGCAGGCTTTGGTTTGACCAGAGACTCCACCACTTACACCCATGTGACCTTGAGTAAATTACTCCCTCAGTGTACTTTCATCTATAAAAGAGAGACAATAATAGTCTCTCATAGCCACTTACAAGGCAGTTGTAAATATTAATGCAATAATGCATGCAACATGATTAGCGTGGTATCTAGTGAATAATAATATCCACTACAAAATCATTATCATTATTATTATTATTATTATTATTTTAAAGATTGTTTATTTATTTTAGAGATAGTGTGAGTCGGGGGAGGGACAGAGGGCAAGGGAAAGAAAGAATCCTCAAGAAGACTCCCCACTGAGCACAGAGCCTGACACTGGGCTTGATCCCAGGACCCTGAGATCATGACCTGAGCCAAAACCAAGAGTAAGCCCTTCAACAGACAGAGCCACCCAGACACGCCCATTGTTATTATTAAGGCATTATTTCTGGGCAGCAAATTCCTCAGATCTATAAGATAGCTGTATGAGACTATATCTGAGGGTTCATCCACTATAAAACTCTATGATTGAACTAGAGAATGATTATACTTTACAAGAGAATTCCTCACAAAAAAATTCAAATGATAAAAATAACATCACTTTATTCACTATAATATTAACCTCTATTTTAGAAATTTTATCTGAGGTAAAGATCTTATAGTAGGGATAGTGTGTGGGAATTGAGATCATGCTTCTCTGTATTTATTTGTTACTCTTTTCCAGTAGACTGTAAAGTTTCTGGAAGCAGGGACTGTGTCTTATTCATCTTTGGAATCCCATGTTCAGCTTATTGAGTGATTTAAAACCAATAAGTAAATGAAGGAATGATTTGATGAAAAGAACAAGCAGCCTAACACCTCTACCTTTGTGGAGAATATAGTGAAATACAGATGCTTTAAAAAAAGATATGGAAGAGGTAAAAAAAAAACAAAAAAAAAAACCTTGAGCTGCAATTTGTAATTTTAGTTAGAATGGCCCAAGAAAGCCTCACTAAAGATACGATAGATGAATAAAGAAAAGAATGCAAGGGAGTGACCCACTTTGATGTCTGAGGGAAGAACTTTACAGAGGGAAAGCAGGTGCAAAGGCTCTGATCCAGGACTCTGGTCAGTGTATTAAAGGAGTGAGAAGTGGGGCGCCCGGGTGGCTCAGTCGTTAAGCGTCTGCCTTTGGCTCAGGTCATGATCTCAGGGTCCTGGGATCGAGCCCCACATCAAGCCCCACATCAAGCCCCACATCGGGCTCCCTGCTCGGCGGGAAACCTGCTTCTCCCTCTTCCACTCCCCCTGCTTGTGTTCCCTCTCTCGCTGTACCTCTCTCTGTCAAATAAATAAATAAAATCTTTAAAAATATATAAAATAAAGGAGTGAGAAGAAACTGGTGTGGTTGAAATGGGAAAGCAGCAGGGAGAGAGGCAGGAGAAAAGTCAAAGAGATAACGGGGAAGAGGGGCAGGACATGTGGTCTTCCAGGGCCTTTCCAACACTTGGGCTTTTACTCTGCATGAACAGAAAAGATTGGGGAGCTTGAGCAGAGAGGTGGTGTGAGTGGATTTGTTGATTACTTTGGCTGCTCTGTTGAGTATAGTTGGGGCATGCAAGTAGAGGAGGAATATAAAAGGTATCAGTTAGAAAGCTACTGCTTCTTAGATAGAAAAGAGAAAATGGTGGCTTGGACCATCATAGTAGAACTGATGAAAACTAGTCACATCCAGGATCAATGGTAAAAATAGAGATGTAAGATTTTCTTGCAGAACTGGTGCAGCCACTTTGGAGAACAGTGTGGAGGTTCCCCAAAAAACTAAAAATAGAACTATCATACAAACCAGCAATTGCACTACTAGGTATTTACCCAAAGGATATAAAATACAGATTTGAAGGGGTACATGTACCCTGCTGTTTATAGCAACATTATCAACAATAGCCAAACTATGGAGAGAGCCCAAATGTCCATCAACTGATGAATGGAAAAAGAAGATGTGGTATATATGATGGAATATTAGTCATCAAAAAGAATGAAATCTTGCCATTTGCAATGACGTAGATGAAGCTAGAATGTATTATGCTAAGCAAAATAAGTCAATCAGAGGAAGACAAATACCATATGATTTCACTCATATGTGGAATTTAAGAAACAAAACAGAAGAACATATGGGAAGGTGTGGGGGGGGAGGAGAGAGGGAAACAAACCATAAGAGACTCTTAAAGATAGAAAACAAACTGAGGGTTGATGGAGAGAAGTGGTTAGGGGATGGGCTAAGTGAGGGCACTTGTAATGAACACTGGGTGCTGTATGTAAGTGATGAATCACTAAATTCTACTCCTGAAACCAATATTGCACTGTATGTTAACTAACTAAAATTTAAATAAAAATTTTTAAAGAAGATTTTCTTACAGATAAAATTTGGAATAAAAGAGGAAGAGAAGAATTAAAGAGGAGCAACTGGAAGGAAGCAGTGTCTATTGGTTGGGATGTGAAGATGGTGAGGAGAACAGGTTTGAAGGGACATAGTGAGAACTCTGTTTTTCATTTGCTTGGTTTATGTACACAGCAGACATCTAAGTAGAGTGCTACATAGAGAGCCAGATAGAGAGTCTGGAGTTCAGGGTGGAAGTTACAGCCAAAGATATAAATTGGGAATGATCAGTGAATAGATGATGCTTAAAGCTATGGAACTGAATGAGATTAGAAAGGCAATGTACACAGGTAGAAAAAGAATAATCTGGGATCTGCGCCTGGAAATACTTGAACACTTAGACCTAGCAATGTTTGTACCTAAAAAGAAACCAGCAAAAGAGTCCCAAGAAGAATTGGCTAGTAAGGAAGGAGGAAAACCAGTAAAGTGTGGAACATGAAAATCTGGTCACCAAAAACATCAAGGAAAAGAGTGTAGGCAACTGTGTCAAATGCTGCTGGTTGGTCAGGTAAAATGATGACCAAGAAGTGACCATTGGGATTAGCAATGTGGAGGTCTTTGGTGGCCTTGATAATGGAAGCTTTGGTAAAATGTTTTGAACAAAAGCCTGATGAAGAGAGTAAAAGAGATAATGAGTGGAGGGAAATTGGAATGTGTATGGGAAACTCTTGGTTTCTTTTTTAAAGAAAAGGAGAGAAGCAGAGTGGTTCAATAGAGGAAGTGGTCTCTAAAGAAAGGCTTTTTATTTGTTTGTTTGTTTATCTGTTTGTTTTTTGTTTTGTTTTGTTTTGCTTTTTCTAAGATGAGAGAAATAATCACATATTTGTGTGCTGATAAGAATAATCCACTGGACAGGAGAAAATGATGATGGAGGAGAGAAATAAAAATTCTTAATTTCCTAGTTTGAGAGAGGATAAGATCTAGGAGACAAGTGGAGAAGTTGGCTTTAGCTAAAGATCAGGGACAGTTCCTCCATAATCTTCAGCCATAAAGACAAAAGAGAAATGGGCAAGTTTAATCTTGGTTCTATATTTTCATTCTTCTCTAATGATGACAATAGATTGGCTTCTTTCTTAAGTTCACATATGACTACCCCAGAATAGCCCTGGAGTTATTATTCTAAATTGCTGATGTTATGGAAATAATTTTAATTCAACAAATAACACTTTAACCTGACTTTTTGGGAATGCATCTATTGCCTGAAGTAAATTACTCCTAGACAATATAGCTCACTTCTAGAACCAGCCATGGAACAGTGATTTTTGAGAATAGACTTTTAAATATAGATTTAGTATATAGCTTATGCTCTGCTTATAATAGAAATCTGTATTATCTTTCTATATTATGAAACAATAGTCTTTGAAATTCCTTTTAATTACTCTCCATCTTCTCAGAATGCTAATAGTCATTATCATATATGTCATTTATTTCACACTTTAACAACTGGAACCTTATATTGTTTATTTCATTTTTGTGTGATATATCTGAGTGTGTGCACACATATCATGACCATATTATTATAATTAAGTGTGGAATATGGGTCACATTTGCCTATATATCTGCTTTAGTGATAATGACTGAAGCAGTGACCTAAAAATAAGCAAAAGCAGAGAAACATCCATTGTCATATAGTTATAAAATCAGAGGTAGGAAATAAATATAAGCATGAGTCCATGGACAAATAAGTCTCCTGGACTCACAGAAACAGATTGTCAACAGTTTGTCTCATTCTTCAAAAGAGAAGGAAACTTCCCAAAACTAGTATCAGATCATTTTTTAAAAGAGTGTCTTTCTTTTAAAAATTGGTCAAAAAATGTTTCCTGGGGAAAAGAGAACTGGAAAATAAAATTTTTAGAACTGTAGGTCTTTCATTATAAACCTCGCATAGAGAAGTTGTCTGCCTGCGTACACCGACAATGAAAGGTTAAATATAATCCCACACCTATAGGTTTTCATTGGTCTACCACTGGAGGTAAAACTTCTGTCAAGTCTTCTTTTCCATGAGGTTGATCTGCCTCTGCATAGTAGATCTTACCTCTCTGTTGTGGGTTTCTCTAGGGAGTCATATACCATCTTACATCATGGTATCAGGCACAAGAAAGCACTTGAAAAATCCTTGTTAAATTCAATCTTCACATAGAAATCTAGAGATAACAAATATTTTTATGGATTGCAATTCCTAATTACTGGAGGGTGCATGTTAAAGCAAAACTGTGACCAGTGCTATTTGTATTAATAAACTATACAGTAAAAACTACTATGTTAATCAATAGCTCCTTAGAATGTACTAAAAGTGGGGGCGCCTGGGTGGCTCAGTCGTTAAGCGTCTGCCTTCGGCTCAGGTCATGATCCCAGGGTCCTGGGATCAAGTCCCACATCTGGCTCCCTGCTTAAATCTATGGAATTGAATGAGATGAAAAAGCCCCGTGGCTTGTCTGCGGGAAGCCTGCTTCTCCCTCTCCCACTCCCCCTGCTTGTGTTCCTTCTCTGGCTGTCTCTCTCTCTCTGTCAAATAAATTTAAAAAAAAAAAGTACTAAAAGTGATACATTTTATTAACATTTATTAGGCTTTGCTTTGTTGGCAAAAGTTACAATTCATTATAGAACAGTTGAGAAATATAGAAAAACAAAAGAAGAAATTTTATATCATCATCCAAACTCCATAACCCAAAATAAATTCGTTATCATTTTAGTTTATCATCAGAATAAATAACTTTCAATCTAGCTGGGATTTTATAGTACCTCTTTTATAACATAGTTTTTTTGACATAATTAATAATATAATGAAATGGTCTTCCATGTCATTAAATAGTTTCCTAAAACACCATTTCTAATGGTTGCATCAGTATATAGATAAACCGTTAGTTTTTTCCCAATTCTCTATCATTGGTCATTAATGTTATTTCTAATTTTTCATTATTATAAGTGATGCTGAAATAAACATTTCTATGAATAAATTGCCCAAATCTAAGTCTATTACCTCAGGTTAAATTATCACAGTGGAATAAAGAGCCTAGGCATCATTACATATCTATATATACTGAATATATATACTGCCAAATGGTTCTATAGAGAGATTGAATAATTTACACTCATCACAGAATATGAGAAAAAATATTGTTTTCTCTGTCATCTGATTATGGTCAGAAAAAGTTTCCTCTTTTAAAAAACTAGAACAGGGCGCCTGGGTGGCTCAGTTTGTTGAGCAACTGCCTTCAGCTCAGGTCATGATCCTGGAGTCCCTGGATCGAGTCCCGCATCGGGCTCCCTGCTCAGCAGGGAGTCTGCTTCTCCCTCTGACCCTCCCCCCTCTCATGTGCTCTCTCTCTCTCCTCTCATCCTCTCTCTCAAATAAATAAATAAAATCTTTAAATAAATAAATTAATTAAATAAATAAATAATAAAAAACTAGAACAGTATTAATTTTGAAAAATTTGACAGCTAAAAAATACCTCATTGTTTGAATTCACATTTCTTTGAATGCTGGTGAATTAAACTTTTTTTTTTTTTCAAATTTTCTGGCTGTTAACTGTTCATATTTTGGAAAAAATTTTTTTGAGAGAGAATGAGCACGTGTGTGAGGGAGGAGTGTGGGGGAGGGGCAAAGGGAGAGTGAGAGAAAGAATCCTAAACAGGTTCCATGGCCACCCTGTGGCCCAGGGTGGGGCTCCTGTGGGGCTGGATCTCACAACCCTGAGATTACAACCTGAGGAGAAATCAAGAGTCAGATGCTTAACCCACTGAGCCACCCAGGTGCACTCATATTTTGGAAATTCTTGTTTCTATCTTTTACTTTGGTACGGTTCTTTTTTCTACTAATAGTCTCCTTTTACTTTTCATTTGTGTATTTATATTTTTAGGGTATCAGCCTTTTGCTCTTACACATGTCCTAAATAATTTTTATTTTCTCTTTAATTGTATGAAAAGGTGTTTTTTGATGTTTTGGTTTTTAGATTAGCAAACATTTGTATCTTGACTTCCCAGCATCCATTTCCTTGCTTGGCAACACTCCAATTGCCTTTCTTCTCCCCCAGTGGACATAGTCTAGTGGGACTGTCATTAGAAGCTCACCGCTCTTAGCCAGACAATGGATATGTGATTTAAATTTAAATTTAAATATGTGAATTAAAACTTAAGTTTAGTGTCCTGACTGTACTGCTTTCTGCTACAAAATCATTCCTGTAATATTGATTTCCTAGTCTCCAAAGTTCTTATGATAACCACCATCTACCGAGCCAGCCTACTTGTAAGCATCCACTCTTGTGAGCTCCTGATACTAACTCAATGACTACCTTTTTCCTTAATGAACCCGTCAGCCTAAGCAGGGCTATGCCAAGGTAACAAAGAAGCCGACAAACCTCAGCCAGTTCACTTCTCGCTCAAGTTCTATGCTGGCAAGGAAGTTCTGTTTCTCAGAGCCACTTAGACCCAGCTGACAGAACTTAAATATTTATCCACACTTCCAGGGATGGGAAAATGATTACTTAAACCCCTCTGAAATATTCTGCCCAGACGTGGCACACCATAACTTTTTCTTAATTTTCATTGGTCAAAGCAAGTCCCATGGCCAAGCCAGATGTTACAGAGGCAAAGAAGTAAAAACTTTCCCCAAGGAGAGATAGAAAATACTTGGAAACAAAATTGGAGTCTGCTCTACTCAGTTAATCAGAGAGGTTTCCTGTTGTTTATAATCAAAGGACCCTTAATAATACATTTCAAAGTTCTAGCTTTGATAAAATGTTCAGAAAGACCTTCCTACCACCGAAGTTATAAAAATGTTTCTGAAATTGTATTCTAGTTTTTTGAGAAATTTTAATCCAAATTTCCCAAATCGGTGCTTTATTTGAAAATAAAAATAGTTCTACATAATTGTGCCAAATGTTGCATTATAATACAGCTTGTGAATTCACAGCGCACAATAACATCATTTTTAGAATTTTTGCAGTAAAGAAACCAGTTTAATTTCATTTAATTTGACACTTCCCAAACTTACGTAGCCAGAGAAATATTTTTTTTCATGTTAACCTTATTAACAGCCCACAGGTTAGTACAGTGTTTCTTTGAACACATTTAGAAAATGTTATCTTCTCTTATTTGGAATTTATTTTGTTATCCAGAACGTAGAGTCCTACATTTTTAATCCAAAGAGTTAAGCAACTGTTCTAGCATCATATATTAAATAAATTTCTCTTTACCTAGTAGTATGTTAACTTTATCAGACACCTAATTTACCCAATACTAGGGTTTGTTTCTGTGGTTCATACTCTGTTTCAATGATCTTTCTTTCAGTTCTGATTCAAGCATGATAATTGTAATCTTTCCAGTTTTGTTGCTGTGTTTACCTGTTACTGCAGGTCCTCTGCTACTCTAATCATTTTTTCCCCTTATTATCATTCAATATTCCACAAAACCAGAGTACTTGCTAATGTAAGGAATTATGATAAGCAAAATAACATACAGGTAAGACAAGAGTGTCAGCACACTTGAGGCTTATATTCTAGCAGGACGTAGAGTCAATAAATGGTTAATTACACCAAATTATTAACTAGAATTTTAATACATTCCAAAAAGGAGTATGCAGCCATTAAATTAAACAAGAGGAGTGTACTGAAATCTTCCTTGAAATACATGATGTTGAACTGGTTCTTCGAGGAGAAAGAAGACATAACCAAGGTAAAAGGAAGAGAAAGAGAGATTCAAGCAGAAGGAATAGCAAAGACCTTGAGGTGCAAACACACTAGCATTCAGTAAACTAAAACCACCATTGCTGGAGGGTGGAATATGTCAGGGAAAGGAGCCCAGATGCAACTATGATGTCAGACAGAGGGGGCCATGTTCCAGCCCCCTGAGGATGGAGCTTCTGTTTTAATAGTAATAAAAAGCTATGGAAGAATTGTAAGCAACAGAGTTATAAGATCAGATATTTCTCTTATTATTGTTTAAGAAAGAATAAAGAATGGAGGCTGTCATAGGCAGTAGTCAAAAGGTGGACCATTTGGGAGGAAATCCATGAAATAGCAGTTGCCCTGGTGACTGAGGAGATGTGATGTGGAGAGACCCAGAAAATATTTAGGAAAGAAAATCAATTGGATTTGATAACTTATGGGATTTTCCCAGATCAATTCAGAATCGAAAACCCATTTGGATTTGATTCGGATTGAGTGCAATCTCTAAGTAGATTTGTGGACAGGTCATATTTTATACAAACTCTCTCTCTAACCAGGAACGTGGTTTGTTTTTTCATTGATTCACACCTGCCTTTCTGTTCCCTCAGCAATATTTGCTTGTCTTCTTCACGTAAATCACACATATTTCTTGCAAGGCTAACTTTTAGAAGTTGGGGGTTTTTGTTGCTATTATGAATTAGAATCTTTTTTCCAAATGTGTATTTTTTCACCTGATTGTCACTTTGGTATACAAGGAAGATTTAGACTTTGGTGATTACTTTGTAACTCACCACCTTACAGTAGTTTTCACTATTATATCTAATTTTTTTCCAGTTGATTATCTTCGGGTTTCTGCAGATAATGATTATTTAATTTCTCCTTTCCAGTGGCTATACCTCCCTCTGCCAAACTCCTTCTCCAACTTACTGCATAGGGAAGAAGTTCTAGAGATGATAGCAAATATTCTTGTCTTATTCCTGGCATTAATTGAAATACAAAGTGCAGTCCTTTCCAAAGAATATTCCATAGGATTCTAATATATGGTTACACAAATAAAGGATTCCAGGGTCAAATAAACTTGAAAAATAACATCTTGAGCAAAATAAAACTGATTCCTTGACTGTATTTGATTTCTCAGAAGCTTTCTTATGTTAGTGTTCTTTTTGAGTATCAAAAAAAGAACCTAGTAGAGAGCTGTTCCCAAATTTATTTGGACACTGTTACCCCCACTCCTTTTCTCCCCTTTTTAGTATCCTTCAGGCCTCATAGTTTATAGGACACAGATTTGAAAAATGCTGCCCAAATATTTCACCACTGCTTTTTTCTAGACTGCTCAAAGTAGTTCTTTTCCCAGTCTTGGCCCCAAATTCCTGGGATGGGGCCATCTTTTGGCCCAACTAAGGCCAGGGATTCACTTCACCCCCAAGCCTGGGACAGGTCCTATACTCCTGTCCCATAGACCCATCCTGAGATTGAGAAGGGTCAATTCTCAGTCCTCCAAACTCTGTGAAGTCAGGCCACCAGGCAAATCATCAATGTTCTGTCCTCCCGTCGTGGACATATGAGGGTTACTCAAGAGATGTCTAGAGAAATCCCCAATGGATTACCTGCATATGCCCCTGGATACCTCCAAACCATTAGATGTGCTTTAAAACTAAGGATTAAGTAACTTACCCTCCATTTCATCCAGTGATCTATGCCTCTAGCATTACCTAACTACTTGATACATGTCTCAGGCCTGAGTGACAATTGCGTAAGTGGGAATAATAAATATTAGTCTTTTTAGTGATGGCACAATTCTAGTGTCGTCCTTGTCCACCTATGGCAGTTTTCCAAAAATTCAACCTACTCTTTCAGAATTAAACAGAAACACATTATCATCCTTCAGTTAACATGGCATTAAAAAAAAAAACTATCAAAGCAATCCATTCACAGTACCAAATGTAACACAAGTTGAATGGATGTGTTCAGAGAAAAATGCACACCTCTGCTACTGGCTGATGAGGAAACCTACAGGTAAGTGCTCTGGACTGGTACCACAGTGCTTCAAAATGCAACCTTCATCTACAAAGGGGTGTGCTTTTTAAGACATTAGCCATCTGTAGCAGTGTTCCTACAGCAGCCCCGGTCTTTTCTTCCTAGCTCCTAGTGACTTCCCCATGGTGCATGTTCCAGCAATTACGCTCGGAACTCAAATTGTTTCGCATCCAGAAAGCCACAAAATATGAATACACATATATACTATATGAATAACCAAAGACATCGCTTGAATAAAGATATTTTTATTGCCACTCATTAAATTGCTATGTTTGAAATGTCTCAAACAAATGCTTTGGAACAGTGTCACGCCAAACGTTACCCACACAAACAGAAAGGCAACTCAGCTTAAAAAAAACAAAGTGCTAACAGGCACCATGCTCTGATTGGAGGCACGTGGTACTCTGGGAAGCCTTGCGCTGCCTTTTCCACCCAAATTAACTTGGAACATTTCCTCCTGAGGGCCCCTCGCTCCCATTTCCTTCCCCCTCTGGTTTAGAACACATTCCAAGAAACTTGAATGCTCTTTATCCTTTACCCAAGCATAAAGACAATGCAAAATGATTATGATCAAATATAAAAAGCTGGTTTATTTTGAATCCCTGAGCTGTCAAGACTACATTTTACCTGTTCAAATAAAGATCCACCCAGCTACCAGCCGTCATCAGTATAAAGTTAGTTTTCAGGAGGATTTTGTGCCCACCTGAGGGCAGATAGCCCTGGTGGCTGCCTGGAGCCCTGGGTGTGGGGATGCAGTCCTCAGTATGAATGCTCAGGCTGCCTGGGGCTTCCAGGGGCTGCCGAGGCAGGAAGCCTGGGTACACTTCTAACTGGAAACAAGGTTTGGCACAGCACAGCCCCAGCCCCTGGGGAAAAAAAAGATAGAATGATGAAAACACATTTTACAGAGGAAGCAACTGAGATGTGAAGTTGATTTAGCTTGTCCGAGATCTCACAGCTCCCAAGAGGTGGAAGGAAGCCTAAGACTGAGGCTTAACTGATCCAGAAGCCCCAACTGTGTCGGCTCGACCACTGGGAATCCTGAGGGCTGCTCACAGTGAGGTTTCACTTGAGCAAAAGAAAATAGTATATTTCAATCACAAAACAATAAACCATTGATTTCACTGGATGTCAAACTTGCAATATTTAATAGTTGAAAAGCAGAGTTTTACTTTTTTTTAACTTTTTTTTTTATTCTTATGTTAATCCCCATACATTACATCATTAATTTTAGATGAAGTGTTCCATGATTCATTGTTTGGAGTTTTACTTTAAAAACCTAAACCCCTTTGCTTTCGACCTGACTTGGACAAAGCCTCTGTTTCACTATACCAGTACCTCCTAAGTGCCACTGCATGGACCTTCGAGACTTCCCCCGAAGGTATTGTCCCCGTGTAATCGATGAAAACACTGTCTGAGGACAACCAGGACACCCACTTGAATGCCCTGTAGCTTGGTAACATTCACTGCAAATGAGCATCCTGTAAAGATGGTGCCCCGCTCCTGCAGCTCATGCATGCAGATCGCAGAGCCCTGAGACGCAGTAAGTCAGGGCCATACACTGAGCACTCGCAGGAGCACGCGTGACATTTGCACGTCAATTCTCACCATATTGCCTCCCTGCCCCTTGGCCTCCTGCAAATGCCTGGACCTTTCCTGCACTTCAAGCAAAGTTAGAAGCTGCTCATCTGTTGCAAAAGAGAACTCAAGGATAGCTAGTCCAAGCCAAGAAAACATATGGTCTAATTTCCTGGAAGAAAGAATGGAAGGAAAGGGTTCAAAGGGTTCTCAATTTATTTTTAGAGGAAAAATGTATTGAACAGGGTAGTGAGTTGGCCAAATTGTTTTAAAGAATAATTTTAAAAGACAGGTGTGCTGGACCAGGTGCGATGTTTCCGGAAAACAGATCACATCTTAAAAAAAAAAAAAAAAAATCTTAAAAAAGAAATGCAGGTCAATGTGTCATTCCCTTGACATTGGAAGCGATAAAGTTAACCAATCGCCTCACCACTTCCTGTTCCTTACCCACCTCCATCCCCCACTACTACAACCAGGCAGGAGGTAGGACAGAGGTCTACAAGATGAAGAACACTTCTCCCATCCACCCAAAGGTATGAGCTTTCAAACCCTTCCCATTACCAAAGCTTAACATAAAAACACAAAAGCTGTGGGTAAAAACCTAGAGAATACTCAGAGGGAAAGAGCAAGCTGCAGGATGGAGAAAATAGAGAAAGAAGTTCCCAGGCCATAATCAGTGATGGCTGGAGTATGGAGAGTGGATGGGGAAAGCAAAGCCTCCTTGAGAGCATGTTTGTTAAAGATCTGGTCCTTAAGGCAAAATTGGAAAAAGGGCAGAGGCAAAGGATGAAGATTTCCTCCAGCTTGTTCTAAGGACCCCGTTATGTGAAGCATGCACCCCAGGGCCAAAAGCAAAATTGTGAGAGACCCACAGAAAAAAAAACTGGGGGGGGCTCAAACAGGAGCAATATGGGTTAGATTCTAACAGAACTTGTTCTCATACCCAAACTAGGTTCAGCATTCCCACCAATTCAAGCTAAGAAGAAATTGAATGGGGAGGGGGCAAAAATCCTGATAAACGGTAGTATCAGGATTGGAACACAGACTAATCCATTTCTTGCATAATGACACTTGATTAGCTATATAGAAACTGCATAGGATCCTCATTCCATTAGTGGGTTCAGTCATCAATTGTTGCTGCTATTGTTGTCTGGAGACAAGATAGGTATCTCACTTGGGAGGTCTGGCTCTCACAACAGAGATGCTATGGCCCCAGTGGGAGATACCAGGTGGGTAGCTCTGCAGATAAATGGCCCAGGCTGACTTTAGTCAGCATGCGTTACACCTGACATGTAGACAAATGGGAAATGTGCATTTTTAATAACTACATTACATGTTTATTGCATTTTTAAACACAGTCTTAGATCATGGCCTTTCTATCTCCGTTGTCACCCCACAAGGGCCTGACGCCCTTTGCTATGACCACTACATGCCAAGCACAGTTCTCAGAAAGAGACCTCTCTGGGGGCAGAGACCATGGCTTGTTCATCTTTGTAGCTCATATCCTCCCCCCCCCGGGCCACTCCCCCAATTCCCACAACAGTGGCTTCCACAGGGCTGGCGCTCAATAAATATTTATTGAAGTCAATCTGCCATAACCTTCTTCATGCTAGCACTTTGACAGTGCTAAACATCTAAGCCAGTCATCTTGAGAATAACAAAACTGTTTTTCTAAGGAGGAAGCATATTTTCAAATGACACTTGTGAGTTTTTTTTTCTGATTATAAAAGCAATACATATTCATTATAGAAATTTGGAAAATTCAGAAAAGCATAAATAAAAAAGTAAAATAATTAATAATCCTGTCATCTACAAAAGAACCACTGTTAACATTTTGGTGCTTATTCTTCCAGGTTTCTTAATATTATGCCTCTATAAATATATATTACAAAACTGAGATCATAAGGATTACTATTTTTAATCTTTTTAACATAACTTATGAGCTTTATCATGCATGTCCTTAAATATTCTTGAAGAACGTGATTTCTAATGTTTGCAATGTGTTCTACCATATGGATGTTCCAGTATTCTGTAATTTAACCAATTTCCTTTGTTAGGTATTTTGGTTGTTTTTAATTTTCCACTATTATAAATAAAGCTTCGGTGAACATCCTAGTACATAAATCTTTGCATCCATTTTAATTATTTCCATACGTGAAATTTCTGCAAGTGGAATTGTTCAGTCAAAGACAAAAAGCAATACTATTTTGGAAGATGAAAAATGATATGCAGCCAGAATCTAACTTCACCCATTTAAGGAGATGAGGACCAGGTAACAACCTCTTGGCCTCATGGTATGACCCCTTTGAACCCTGACATTTTTGGTTTGTGGACCTACCGTCTTCCACTTTATGAAAAAACTGTCTTCTATTGAGAGTCCTTACCACATGACGAAGAGACTTGGCCCTGAAGCCAGCCAGGCCTCTGTCTTAATCCTGATATCTCCATTTGTTAGCCACATGACTTTGGCCAATGCACTGAGAATGAAGACTCAAAGAATGCTAGTTATCGTCCCAATATTTGTTTTCTCCTTCATTCTTCTTCAGAGCCCTGTTTTTTATTTGAGGAGGCATTGCATTGTACTTTAGTGAATTTATGAAAAATTTCCCTTGCCGCGGGGTGTGGCTTTATATATTAGTGCTTAATTACAAGATGTAAGGGAAAATTGTTTGGGGACTCCTGAGAAGACTTCTTTTTTTCCAGCTTTATTGATATATAATTGTCCTATAATGATGTATAAGTTTAAGGTGTACAGCTGATGATTTGATACAGGTATCTATTGTAAAATAATTACCACAGTAAGAGTAGTTAATACATTCATCACTTACCTTTCTTTGAATTTGTGGTAAGAAAAACTAAAATCTACTCTCTTAGCAACTTTCAACTCTACACTACAGTATTTTAAAGATTTTATTTATTTATTTGCCACAGAGAGAGAGACAGCTAGAGAGGGAACACAAGCGGGGGAAGTGGGAGAGGGAGAAACAGGCTTCCCACTGAGCAGGGGCCATAACAGTGAGGGGCTCAATCCCAGGACCCTGGGACCATGACCTGAGCCGAAGGCAGACGCTTAAAGACTGAGCCACCCAGGCGCCCCTACACTACAGTATTTTTACTATAGTCACCATGCTATCTGTGCAACCCCCAGAACTTATTCATCAGATAACCAGGAGTTTGTGCCTTTTGACCAACATCCCTTTTCCCACCCCCATCCTCTACTCCCCTCCTCTGGCAACCCCCAACCTGTTCTCTATTTCAATGAGTTCGCAATTGTTAGATTCCACATGTAAGTGATATCATACATATTTGTCATTCTGTATCTAACTTATCTTACTTAACATAATGCCTTCAAGTTTCATCCATGATGTTGTACATGGTAGGATTTCTTTTTTTTTATCCATTCATCCGTGGATGTATACTTAGGCTGTTTCCATGTCTTGGCTATTGTAAATAATGCTGCAATATTTTTTAATGGCTGAGTAATATTTCTCTGTGTGTGTACACACAAATGTGGCATTTGTATAAATTATATATATAATTTTCTTTATCCATTCATCCATGGATGTACACTTAGACTGCTTCTGTGTTGTGGCTATCATGAATAACACTGCAATGAACACGAGAATACACATCTCTCTCTCTCTCTTTCACTTTTTTGGTTGAGGTATAATCAACATACAACATTATATTAGTTTCAGGTATACCACCAAATGATTCAGTATTTGTGTATATTATAAAATGCTCACCACAATAAGTCTGGTTAACATCTGTCACCATACAGAATTTTTTTTTCTTGCGATGAGAACTGTGAAGATCTACTCTCTTAGCACCTTTCAGATTTGTAACAATATTACTATTAACTATAGTTACCATGCTGTATGTACATCATATCCCCATGACTTAAATATTTTATAACTAGAATTTTGTACCTTTTGACTGCCTTCACCCATTTCACCCACCCTCACCTCCCAGATACCTCTTTGAGACAGTGATTCCATTTCCTTCAGCTGTATATCCAGAAGTGAGATTGTTGGATTGTATGGTAGTTCCACTTTTAATTTTTTAAGGAAATTCCATACTGTTTTCCATAGTGGCTAAACCAAATTATATTCTGGGAAGATTTCTTAAAAGCAGGAATAGTTGGAGAAAACCCCTTTTGCATCCCTTCTTTCTGATGCTTGAAACTCAGGTGTGATGGCTGAAGCTCCAACAGTAACCCTAGAATCTTAAAAATGAAGCCACACTCTAAAAATATTAGAGAAGAAAAGCTGGTGCCTGACTCACTTGTGATACCAAGGAGTTGCTACACCTGCCCTGGACTGACTCATTCACATGCTTGAACTGAGAGAATAAGCCCTGTTTGGTTAAGTCAGCATTGCTTTGAGCTCTCTCTTACAGGCAGCCGAGCCTAATGCTAATTGATGAGAGTACCTCTATTACATAGTCACTGTAAGATTAAAACAACGTAATTTATTAAAATGCCTGACATATAGCAAGCTCTCAGTAAAGGTTAGGCCCCTTTTTATATAGTAATATCCAGTTTCTGTTCCTGGAATATGCTAACCTTCTGCTGACCCTCTCTCCTTTTCCCTCTTCCCTCCCCATGTGAAACCACCAAAGGACCTCCTCCTCTGACTTCCAGTTGAGAATTTCTCCCTGGTAATCTCAGCAGTCTAGCTTCTGACATAAATTTCTCTTTCTCTCACCACTTTCTGTTTCCCTCCTTAAAGCTTAGCTTTCCATTGATTTACTGGGATTTCTGGACTCACTTGCCTCTCTTAGAAATACAGAACCAATTCTGATTTTCCAGCTAGTAACTCAAAAATTTACTTAATATTTCTCATCAAGACATAATCATTTATCAGACATTGCTCCAAAAAGCTATCACATATTCAGATATATTTGTGCCTGAAGTTCTAATTTATAGTTGGGTTACTTCACTGATCAGATCTGACCGATTCCCTGGTCAGAAGAAAGTCAGAAAATTTTCTCCTCAATTTGGAAACCAGAAAAATAACTAATTGTGCCTTTTTGAAATCCTGACGATCCATCTACCTATCTATCTACAACTTTCTCTTAGTGGACTGGGGATCTGAAACTATAACTCGGGCAGGGCTTAGTTCTTGAATGATTGAAATTAAATTATTTTAACCAGTCAACAAAGTGATTTGACCAAATTTGACCGGTTGTTAAACAAAAAGCAAAACAATTGTTTGAATTCAAAGACTTCAAATCTGTTTGCAAATGTGTATGCAGTTAGAAAAAGTACTAAATTGTATTTACCATAGCATTAGTTTTAATAGTGAAAAATTGGAAACAATTTAAATGCAGCAAGGGATAAATAAATTATGTTGCAGCCATAGATATCACCACCAGTTATAAAAGTTACGTTTATAGAATAGATAATAACAAGGATAACGTTTGTAATATTAGGAGAAAATGAAATATACAGATGACATAAGCAAGTGACCATTTTGTCCATCCTCATCACTGTTATCTGTTGATTTTTCAGTTAGTCTCACACATTCATGGAGCATGTTGGCACCCCTCATTCTACTCAATCTTCCTGGATGGCATGATTGCCCTAGGATAACATACATCCCCTAGTCTGGTCTATGGTACTTTGATTTCCAGAATTCCAATGACTCTCTGTCCTACTTAGCAATGTACTTACATCATCACTCTGGATCATATCTACAAGAATTTTTTTGTCTTCTAAATATGATATCCCATTTATCAACTAAAATCTCCTATTATTATGATTTTCTTATATTCTTACTACCCACACATCTATTCTTTAAACTGACTTCTCCTCTGATCCCCTAACCACTCCATTTTAGCCCCTGATCAGTTCTTCTCCATCCTCTCCTTTCTCTCTCCAGCTACTATACCCATTATTCTCCAGCGATCCTTCAGGTTTCTGATCCCTTGTCCACCATCCCTCCTCTCCTAGGAAACTCCAGCCGTGGACTAAGCCAAACATCAGAGTCCTTTGATTCTACCCCTGGGCTGTGAAGCACTACTGGAGAGATCTGCCCAGTCATACAGACTTGTACTGACTTGTGGTTTCCAAACTCCCCTGAACCCAGTGCTCCCTGTTCATTCCAAAATGCTTCTACTCCTAATTCCCTCAGAAAAAAAAAAAAAGATCCTACATTATTGGTGCTCTCTTTTTCTCCCTCCCTTGGTGGCTTCATTGGAAGAAGAGTCCTTCCTCTGTCTCAAGCTCATCCCTCCCTCCTTTCAGCCATCTTGTTTGACTCCATGGGACACTTCTCTATCAATTACTACCCATCTTTGGAGCTTTTGCCTTTTTTTGTCGGCATCAAAACTACTCAGTCTCCTCCATCTCAACAAAGATGTTTTATATTTCATATCCATTGTGGCTGCCATCCTTTGCTTCCTTTCAGAGCCAAGCTTTTTAAAAAAATGATCAACACTTGGCCCCAGTTTTTACTCTTTTTTTGCTTATCAACATCTCAAGTCTGCTTTTTCCTCCCCAAAACTGCTCTTTCCAAGATGACTAAGTAAACACCTTGTTGCTAAACTCAATGGAAAAATTCTCATTTTATTAACTACCATGTAGACATCGATTATTTTTGGGTTGGTTGTTTTCTTGGTTTTTTGTTTGTTTGTTTGTTTCTTTTGGTAAGAGCTTTATTGAGATATAATTCACATATCATATAATTTGCCCATTTAAAGTGTACAATTCAATGGTTTTTGGTTTACTCTGAGTTGTGTAATCCATCACCACAATCAATTTTGGGACATTTTCATTACCCCCAAAAGAAGGCCCAGACCCTGTGGCTGTCACCCCTTTCCCTTTCATCCCTCCTCCTCAGCCCAAGGCAACCATTTATCCACTTTCCATCTCTATAGATTTGCCTTTTCTGGACACTGCACATACATGAAACAATAAATCATACAATATGTATTTTTTTGTAACTAGCTACTTTCATTAGCCCAACGTTTCCTATATTCATCCATGTGGTGGTATGAATCAGTATTTCTTTGCTTTTTAACAGCAAGTAATATTTCATTGTGTGAATATCCTATATTCTTGGATGGAATGTGGATTCTATTTATCCATTCATCAGTTGATATACATTTGGGTTGTTTCACTTTTCAACTATTATGAATAATGCTGCTATGAATGTTTGTGTACAAATTTTTGTGTGGACTTAGGTTTTCTTTTATCTCGGGTATATTCCTAGGAGTGTAATTGCTGAGTCATATGGTAACTCTATGTTCTACCTTTGGAGGAACTGACAGACTCTTTTCCAAAGTGGCTGCACCATTTTACATTCTAACTAGAAGCACAGAAGATTCCTGTTTCTCCACATTCTCACCAAAACTCACTATTATCTTATTTATTACAGCCATCCTAGTGGGGTTGAAGTGGTATCTCTTTGTGGTTTTGGTTTGCATTTCCCTAATGATAATGATGCTGAGTACCTTTTTTGGTATATCTTTTTATTATTGAGTTGTAAGAGTCTTTATACATTCTAGAACCAAATCGCCTATCAAATATATCATTTGCAATTTTTCTCTCCTGTTCTGTGGGTTCTGTCTTCACTGTTTTCATGATACCATTTTAAGGAAAAAAGTGTCTGATTTTGACAAAGTCCAACATATCTTTTTTTATTTTGTTGTTTGTGCTTTGGTCCTAAGAAACTATTACTTCATCCAATGCTGAAGATTTTCCTCCATATTTTCTTCTTAGAGTTTACACTTTTAGCTCTTACATTTGAGGTTTTGATTCATTTTGAGTTAATTTTTATATATGGTGTGAGGTAGGGTGGAAACTAGGGGAAAGCTAATGTTGAAAGCCAAGAGCAAAGAAAGTTCAAGACTGAGAGTGTCAAGATCAACCCCTACCTCACACCGAATGTGAATTCATTGTTTCTATAAAAAAAGTTTTCTTTCTTTTCCGGAAGTCTGCATTATAATTATCGATTCAATTTGGACTCCCTTACTTGCTGTAAGTTTGAAACAGAAAATTCCTTATTTGACTTTATATATACTAAAACTTCTGACAGCACCTGGAACTCTGTGTGTATTGATCCTTGTTTCTGAAAAAAAAACAAAGATGGCATCAGGACAGAGCTGTGAAAGTAAAATAAACATAGAATGTGTGTGTGTGTGTGTGTGTGTATCTTGCCTTAGTTTCTATTCCTTGTTTTCTATAAGAAAGAAACATGGAAATAATAGGAAAACATCTTTATTTAAGGAAAAGAGAGAAAGGAGTTAAAGCTTTTGACAAGCAAACAAACAAAAATTTAAGTCACTGTACTGACAACCTCACTAGGTTATGAGATCCAATGAAACCATGTCACTGAAAGCAGCTTTTATGAAAAGTACTATGCAAATATAAAGTAAAACTCTGCACAAACCTCATCTATTGAAGCCCTGGTCATTATCTGCCAAGTCTGAATTCCTTTAGGGCAGGATCCATTTCATGCATATCTCCAGCCCTAGCACAATGTCTAGCATCTAGCACATCTAAGTCCCTTTGTTTATTTAACTAATATGTCTTGAGTAGCCACCATATGCCACAAACTGTGCGCTGTGCTGGAGAATATAAAAACAAGAGAAGCATAGTCTCTGATGGTGTAGCCTATTGTGCAGTTAAAATAGGGAATAGATTTATATTCAGCAAAATTAAACCTGCTTGTGTTCTTCTCGTGTTGTCTTAAAAATTTTAATTATAATGACAACATATTTCAAATAATTTTTAAGAAAGTTGAAGGAAAAACAAGGAAATATTAGTGCACTAAAACTTATTAGGCATTTATAGAGTACCTAATCGAGGTGAACCACCCTAGAGTCGGTGAAGAATAAAAAAACACGAATGAGAGTCAGCTCCTGCCCTGTGAAAGTGCAGTTGAGAGAGGGGTAGACAGATGTATACACAGAGAGCTCTAACCCATGGCCATCTATGAGAAATGCTGTGATGGAGGGCCGAACAAAATATTGCGGTAACTTAGTGTAAGACAGGATTACAAGGAGAACATCATGTTATCTTCAAGAGGTTTCTGCTCATATCTGCCCATCTGACAACTTAGGCTGGAGCAGTTTCACTCACAGATTTGAGTATCTGTGCACCCACAAAGCGTGTTCACCTCCTTGCCCACACTGATGGGAAGATGGCAGCTTTAGGAGTGATTAGAATGCTGGACTCCTGTGAATGTGCAAGGCCTGGGGATGGATGGGCTTCCCATTTCTGGTGAGGGGTGGGTTTTCTAATTCTTCTAGAATATATGAGATCAGCACCATAGGGCAGGAAAAGAAGCTGGAGACCATCTATTCCAAACTTCCCCTCCATGAATCATTATTTGTTTGTTTGTTCAATCTCTGAGCCTGTATCAGTGCTCAAGGACAAGTGTCCTTTCAACTCCTCCTTCCAGGAGATCCTTGGATTTTTGAAGTTACCCACACTTAAAGGAGAGGTAGAAGAAATGAGCATTCAATTAAATATAACTCAAACAATCTGTTTTATCAAAGCAAGTTGCTCATAAATCAGAAGAATAGGTGCAGTCAAAATTACATAAACGAGACAGGAACTTGGCAGTGGCCCCATCTTGGCAAGCTGTCATCCCAGGTCTACACAAGGTCAACATGGTAATTCATTTCCTGAAATTACTTAATTCCGCTGTCTGTAACCAAACTGTTATTTATCTTCAAGTACAGAAGCATGTCATTTCAGGTAAAATTGACACTTGGAAATCCAAGTTTACACTAGGGTGAATTATTACTATACCATAGGACTGACTCCTTTGCAGAGGAACATTTCTTAAACATTCTAAAATAGGATTCCATTTACAAAAGAAAAAAATTATTTTACACCACCTTTCCTAGAACATAGTAATTACATGGAGATGGATATATCTCCATAGAAAAACTTCCCACTATGGTCAACAGATAATATTTGTGCTGAGGCAAGTTCCAAAATTTTCAGTGGTCAAAGTCTTGATGCTGCCAAGTCACATTGCTGAAGGTCAATTTTAACTTCCTTTCAAATTATAGTAATCAATAACAGATTTTTTTTCCTGTTATTGACCCAGGCATAAATGCAGGCTTGAAAAATAGCCAAAACAGATCTACACGATGCCCTAAAAGAAAGCTTTCCTCTATGGCACCAATATAAGCCTTCTTCCAGATTTCTGGCAAAGCTTGTCTCAGTTGCCTTCCTCCAGCAAAGTGGGCCTACGCATACTATAAAATAAACTCAGAGAATGTTCAGCAATCTGCTGGTGGAGGTGCTTGTGAAGTGAGCATCTCTCCCCTCTGCAAGCTGAAGTGTGATCATTTCTCTGTTCACCTCATTTGCATTATCTAGTGAAACATGCACAACATCGGACTATATTTGAAGCTATGAATTTATTAGACTTTTGCAACAAAAAGCTAGACCCAGTCTGGATGTCTTCAACCGTATACGCGTTAAATGAAACAGTAGAGCATATACATTATTTGAAGATGTTGAAATGCTTTATCTACTTTTAAAAGTCCACGCATTTATTCAATAAACACTTAACAAACACTAAGAAGACAACATAAGGACCTTACACTTTGTAAAAAGGTATAAACTTGGAGTAAAATGGAGGGCCAGACATGCTCTAAGACAAATGGATGCCCCCTCAGAAAAGAGATTGATTCTATCTTGGGCCAGAGGCTGGATGGACTCTTCGTACATTTAATATAAAAAGTTGGAAAGATCAACTAACCAGGAGACTCTATGAACGCCATGCCTTCCTTATTCAAACATGAAAGCTTTCAAATGATGGTGTCTGTAGCAGAGATACAAATATGTTTTTTTCCCTAAAATTGAAAGTATGTTTGGAATAACTCAAGTGATAAGTTACACTGAAAAGTCATTTTTTCCAAAAAAGAAAAGGAGATCTTATTTTATGCAGATGCATTACATGGGACAGACTTCCTTCCTATCTGCATTGTGCTCACCTTTCTAACGTAAGTTATATGCTGCAGGTGAGCTTACGATACTTTCCCCTTTTCTCTTTTGAGGATGAAAATGACAGCTGTACCTAGCACAAGGCATTGCCATCTGTATGCATTAAACTAAGCCAATTTAATTTTTAGGATAATAGGACTTTCCAAGCCTTCAAAGCTAAAGACAAGAAGAGGAAAAAAGACCATCTCAGGCTTGCTCAGATTCCGGAAGTGATTTTTCTCTCTTGTGTGAACTATTAAGGTAATGGAAACTATCAATATCACTGTATTTACTCCATAGATCCTTTCTTGTAATAGTATTTGAATACATATTATAACAAAGGACTACTAAAGGTAAGGTGGGATGATCTGTCAGTGTTGGAGGTAAAGAAAAAACACACTTCACTGCAGACTGGGCTTCTGTGTGGAGGGTTGTGAATGTCAGAACATATCAAAGGGATCAGAAACAGCAAATCCAACATGTTGCAAATGTGGGAAGTTGTTCTATGTTTCCTATGGAAAGGCACAAGCAGAATCAATCAAATTGGGCTTTAATTAGGACACGAGTCAATCAGGAGACTAAATTCTAAGGCTAATTCTAGCACGGTCCAAAACAAAAACAACAACAACAAAAAAAGGCTCAATTAGACATTGTCTTCTGGTCCTCAGCTAAAACGAAAGCATCTGCCTAATTAGAAAAAGACATCATTCATCCAACACAAATTAGGAGACTCGTCCATGAAGGTTGCATGCAAAATTATGGGAAGATGGGTAAGAATTTCTGTAACTCCCAAGAACATGTTTACAGAATTACACAGCCTTTGATGAAATTCTCATTGCATCCTGCTTGCAGGGCTGTGTGAAGGCAGTTATCCTTATCTTTAAATGAACAAATGCCAAGAATATCCCACCCCAATAGCCTCTCTCAGCAGAGCAAGAAAATGTGCAATTTTTTTGACTGAATGCACATTTAGCTTCCTTTTTCTGAGTTGATTATATTTTCAAAATTCATTTTTATTGAATTGGTCCAGCTTAAAATTTAATTGGCTTCATATAAGACAAAAATAGGTCTTATAACAGTTGTGTTGAATTTTAAAAATGCAAAATTAGAAAAATAAAATAATCTGAGCACATTTATGCAAGCGTGCCGGTTCTTCCCCCACATTCTATCCTACATGTATGTGGTTTGGTCCAGACTGCGCATCGATCATTTGAAGGTGCCCAGAAAATTATTACACACATGACCAGATTAAACAATTTACCATTTGCTTTAGAAGGAGTAAGATTATCTACGTTACAACTCTGCATTTTAATATGAAGAAGGTCAGTCAGTGCATACAGTTACACATTTAGCAAGAGTTCCTCACCTAAGAACACCTATGAAGAACCCACCTGCATGGTATGGCTGTCTGGAGTGCCGAACCGAGCTCACCTGTGTCTGAGGAAACTGAAATGTCAGTGCCTGCAAACAATATACCAGGCAAAGATCATATTTTGTTCACATGGAATTCAGTTTTCATGTGCAAACTAAATTTTTAATGAAATATTTTACTTTTCCCTACCAAAATATTATTCCCAGAATATCCTGAAGGGGCAAAAAGGCATATCCTCTTCAGACACATCCATTTTTTTTCAGCTCAGATTGCACTCTTCTATTAAGATCTTAGGGCTTTATATTTAATAGAATGACTATGTGAGCAGTTATGTCTCTAGTTACCTGTGATGGGTTGGTTAAAGTTCTTGTACTCCTTAATTATGAAAGATGTGTCCTCATCTGATAGGAAGTCAGGATAGTTCATGTGAATCACAGCCCCAACCTAGAGAATGGCCCAGTAGGTGAAAGGCCGTGGAATGACTCAATCCCCCACACAAAGGAAAATGGTAAAAATGGTCCCCCCATAAAATCTCTCCTGCCTCTTGCCCAATTTCCTTTATAGAACAGATGTAAGCTCTCGAGATACTTAGAAGGGAAAATATTCTCTCTCCAATATTTCTGTGGAAGATTGTTGCAAGGCAAGAAATCACTGCCCTCAGAGGCGCTCATAGCAGGGAATTTGGTATAGACCAAATTCTCCATGGGCACACCAAAGAGGGGGTGGCATCCTCCTTTGCTTCTGCTCTCCAAGCCTCTTTCTTGCTCTAAGGGCCTCTCTTTTCTTGGCCTCTAAAACATTCCTTAAATCCCCTCCTCCAGCATGGTCTAAATTCCCCTTTCCCTAAGGTAGAATGTGATTCAACCATTCCATCCAACTATCTTTACTTTTTCCAGAATATGCCTCAATAGAATTCCTCACCTCTTTCATTGCCAAAACTTCCAGTGTTTGCTCCTTTGACAAAAATACCTCAATGCTTGCATTCTCGCCATTCTTTGGTTTGTGTGATACATTGAACATCTACACTGAACTGGACAGGGTTGAGGTATTGAAAAAGCCAGTCAAGGCTGTATTTCACCTGCAATTAACTGCCCCGCCCTCTGCTACTGCTCAGCAGCACAGCATTTGGACTGCTTTTTATCCAGAGATGTCCAGTGATAGGACAAATGGAGATACCCCACAGATACTCCATCCAGAGCTCAGCATGGTGTCATGAATAGCCCTGACCAACAGGGTCTATGGTAAATAAGGTAACCAGACTGGCTTGGGGGATTTGGGCTGGACATACAGGAAATGTTGAATTGGTATGGATAGTAGAACAGAACAGGAAGGAGACACATCATGACAAAAATACTGTGCATACGTCAAAAGAGCACCTCACCTGATCTATCTCCATTTCCATAGCTTCAGTATGAGCCAACATCCATCCAGAGTGAGTCTGTTGCTTAAAATAGAAAATGCCTAATTAAATATGTACTAACCCAACCACTTTGCTTCACACTTTACCTCCTTCTCCCCTCCCCCTACATCTGAAAATCCCAACACTGTTGCTGATGATTCTAGAAACTTCTCCCCCTCACTCTGCCCCTGCTCCTTCAGCAATGCTCCCCCCTCACCAATCATGGAGGTTGTCAGAGAAAGCTAAAGGCAACAGTTGTATTCCATCTGCTGAGTACAAGAAATGTTCTAAAGACACTTTAGTTAAAAAGCATTGGCTAGCTGAATATATGTGAGAACAGTTGGGAAAGATGTATATGAAAGATAGCAAAGAAGCAGTTTGGCGGGGGAGGGGAGGCTGTACCTAGGAATGCAGTGAGGACCAGAATGAGCAGACATGTATTAGCTCAACCAGTTTCAGAAGGCAGTCTAAGCAAATGAAGAAGATTGGAGGTAAGAACCAATGATTAAAATCTGGTTCAAAGTAGTCTTTGGAGGCCTTTAAACAGGAATGATCATTTAAGTACCATTTGAGAAATGTGATATGTACTTGAATGAAGATGGCTTTAAATGATGACAACTTTCACCTCACTGAGTATAATTGGCAGATATTTCTTTCCTGGAAATCTTATTTTTATGTTTATTCTTGGTTCCTGATATCCGATTAAGAGCAATGGAATCAACCAATCTTAAGTTGTGGGAAGGGCTGTTTAGCACTATGCTGGTATGCAATTTGTTATCTGGGCCCTCTTTGCCACACCAGTGACAGAAATGCAGCTTGCTCCGCTGTTCCCACAGTAGTCTAGTCCATTTTGATAAAGGATAGAGCCTGTAATGAACTCAAAAAAGGAATGAAATTTGTGTTTTTATGGTAAAATAAATGCCTGTTTATCTTTTCCAGCCAAAAAGACTCTTTCCTAAAAACCTTTTAATTTGATTCAACTCTGAAAAATTAGCCCATTTCCTTGTTCTCCCTGGAAGGTGGTATTTTTTATTTAAAAGCTAATGTAGGGGGCGCCTGGGTGGCTCAGTTGGTTAAGCGACTGCCTTCGGCTCAGGTCATGATCCTGGAGTCCCAGGATCGAGTCCCGCATCAGGGAGTCTGCTTCTCCCTCTGACCCTGCCCCCTCTCATGTGCTCTCTGTCTCAAATAAATAAATAAAATCTTTAAAAAAAAAAAAAGCTAATGTAGGCACTTTGATATCTCAACTAAGTCCTTATATCCTGTGTCCCAGCAAGCAATACAGTAGAGTTCCAACAGATTATGGGGCTGCTCTTCTCTTTCTTATCTACTGCAGGACCCATTGTCAGCTCCTCCAAACAGCTCTCGTCAGCAAAATTCATGGATACCAGGAAGATCCCACAGATTAAAATTCACTATAGAATGCAAATATGTGAGCTGAAGGGAACCAATCAAAGCGGATTTGGCATTAAAATCCCCATAAAGGAAAAAACCCTATCTCTTGACATTTACTTTGTGGTTGGAAATTATTCCTTAAAATCAATCAAACAACAACAGTAACTACTTGATGATGCTTGAACTAAATGAAAACATCATTGGCTCTGCTCAAATTTTGTAATTACCTCAACTCTCTCAGGACAAATTAATTTTAATTTATGTGTGTCTGTGTGTATGTGCATGTACAACTATAGGTTTCACAAAGCACCTGCCAATAAACGAGTGGCATGAAAAGCATCACAAAGCCAAAGAATACTAGAAACTTTATTAAAATTTGGAAAAGACTGGACTCGACAATGGGCAAAACTTTTGTCTTTTACTTTTTAAACAAAATGCCACTCTATCCACATAAAACCCAATTCTCACACTATCACCTCACACTTAACAGAGGATAACTTCAATATGAAATAGAGCAAATCAAGATGCAGATCGTTCTGGCTCTCTTTAAAGACTGCTGCGAGCACCGGACGTTAGGGTCAATGCCTGGCCGGGAAGGAGGAATCTCGTCAGGCTTAGACATCAGGCCACAGCGGGTGGCCCTGCTGCGTCCCTGGCCACTCTACAATCCCTCTGAAATAGAGTTATCTTGGAGAGTGACAGATTACCAGCCCTAGAGGCTACAGCCCAATGCTGCCTCCAACAGACAGCCGGGACTGCGCAGAAGGATGCCACCGCACCTAATCTGTGACCCAGAGAAGCTACTCTAGGGAAAAGGAGTGGTCACATTTCAACGGGATCAATATTTGGTCTTTGTTTTCAAAGGTGCCCTGAGGCTACAACAGTTTCACCCATCTTTACTTTTGTGTGGGCTTTGGTAGAATAAAAAGGGTGGCCATTTCCTACAAATTGGCTTAAAATGATAGGCAGTTTCAAACCATCTCAGCTGACATCAGTTGAATAAATATTTCCCTGATAAGAAACTTTTGCCTTCGCATTCCAAACCGTGAGTGGGGTTCATTTTAAAATTGAATCCCTTTTAAGGAATACAGTCTCTGTTCTTGGCTCCATTTACCCTAACATAAAAATGACAGAAAAATATTAGTAGAAATATGTTACTTTCTCCAATCGTGTGTTTTGGATCTCTGAAGAATGAAGTGTTCTGCTATCTGATACATTATAATGATTATTTATAAGGAGAAGAGGATCTGGCTCCCGGGTACAAGCAGCACATACAAAATTAGTTGACTTTATCAATTATTTGCATCTAGAATCAACAGCTCTCCCAGTTGGCCCTCCTTCCCAGTCTGGTTACCTGGTCTGTTACTTTACAGACAATGTCAACATCAGCATCTCCATGTTAATATCCTGCTTTCAACATATAAGATGTAACAAGGTGGTCTTTTTTAATTCTTACTGCTCTAAGGCAATCCATGCACTTGTGTCTTAGCTAAAACTGTCTCCCAAAACACCCATTTAAAGAATCTTCTTCCCACTTAGATCCTAATATGTTAAAAAACAAAAAATCAAACCTTTGCATCAAATATTTATCTGAGTTTCACTATGTGAATCACTGAGGCATGACACCATACATTATTCATCGATCGCATGCAAATTGGGAAGACAAAGACACAATTTGTTCACGAAGACAAATTGTAAATTTTATTTAGGAAAGAAAAGTGGTATGTACCTAAATATTTAGGACATAAAAAATACCTCATAAAATGTTCCTTTGTATCCTGATTTCTGTCCTAATTTTACCCAGTAAAGTTGATTTACTAAGTAAAGAACAAAGCAGCTTGCCACTTTCCTCCCACCCAAATGGATAAACAAGCATAGAGACAATTACTTTGTGGTTTTCAAGTTTTGTACATTTTGGCAAATGGATCACAGAAAACCCTTATTTACACCATTTCCATTATCTAGTTAGCTAGTTCCAGGTCTTTTCAGGAAAGGAAATGTTGAGAAAGAAGTCATACATAGAAAATGGGCACTGCCAGGGAGAATATTTGGCTATCTGCCTATTAAATTGCATTTCACATGAACTTAAAAAAAAAAAAAGAAGGAAGGAAAGAAGGGAGGGAGGGAAGGAGGGAAGGAAAAAAAAAAGAGAGAAGGAAAACATGTCCGGTATTTTTGTGGTAGACATCTTTGCCATAGACATTTTCACCGCATAACTAATTGGCCATTTTGCCAATCAGTGAAAGATAAAACATAACTGGTTGTCAGTTCGGTTTGATAGTTTGGTTTCATCAAGCTGGTTGACACTTTGGTTCCATTTGTCTATTGATGATGTACTCCCATTTTCATATTATATAGATCCTAGCCCTCACAATGGTCTATACGGTGGCTCAGAGGTTTGAGCCCACATTTCCCAGAGAACTTTGGAACATCAGTCAACAAACACACCATGATCTACCAAGAACAGACAGTGTAGAAGGATTTCACAATGCAATACAAAGCACAGTTACAATTATGCATCTTAGTATTTGGGAACTGATACCTCCCTTCACAAAGAAAATTTTAGCCAAGAAAGAAAAAGTGCAATGCCGAATGAGGGAACAAATCAACAAGCAAAAAAGAAGGAAAGAAAAGTATAATACTATGATGAAAGACTGAAAACAAGAGCTTATGTACAATCTACAAAATAAAATCAGTCATCTCCCCAGGATTGCCATGAATCTACACTATACATTTTGAATGTCTTCAAACACTTCACAGCAAAGTCTTGTTATTAATTTCTCACATTTCATCATGTCCTTTTTGATGAATGCCCCTCTTTTATTTTCCATGATTTTACCTTTTACAGCAAAATTGCTGTACGGCCAATTAGTTATGCAGCAAAAACGTCTGCGGCAAAAATGCTTGTGGCCTAGATGCTTATGGTAAAACTCCCTGCAACCGAAATAAACACCTTTGAATGAAATAAGCCACTTCCAATATGTCAGACAAACATAATGCATTTTGTTCACACCTTTTCTTGTAACAGGTTTCTTTCAAAGGTAAGGTATATTTTTACACGAGCGATTCTTTTTAAGATCAGTAAATGCTGAGTTAAAAAAAATCTGCAAAGTACCTAATTCACATATGGACATTTTAGGAGGGGATGGAGTTGGTTAGACTCAGAAGACACTCAGCATTTTCTAAATGCATACCAGTTCATCACTTTCCTCAGGAGGAAAGGTGAAAGCTGGCTTGCATTTTCCCTTACTGTAAACATCGGTGTATTCATTTTCTGAACATAAAATAATAATGATTTATAATAGCATCGCCTCCTGGTGTAGAATCTACTGGCTAGAATCATGTTACTAATGGAATTTAAGCTATTTTCCCATATTATTCATAGTAATACTCAGGTTCAGCTCCAGGCAAAATTGTTAAGTAAGCAAAACTTATCTTTGGTGCCTTCCTCTTCAGTAGAAATTTCCCCTGGTGAAGAAAGCTGGACCCATACTTACTAAAGTGTTTATAGCTAATGCAGCAACATATTCAAGATTACCTCTTCTGGGAATATTTGTACACTAATAAGGGATTTTTAACATTCTGGGAAAACAAAGTGAGTGTAAGTTTGAGGTGTTAAGTCCTAATGGCCGGTGAGAAGAGAAGTATTTGGTCCAAAAGAGCTCCTTGGAGCACCTTTCATTGTCCACCATGCTTTCCTGTCAATATGGAGGCTGACTCTTGTAAAAACAGCAAAGCACTCAATTTTAAGCATAAATCTAGCTATTACTTATAGGTATATTATTTCAACTCAACATTGTAGAATAGCACTTTGCAAAATGTTATGCAATCTGGGGGCACCTGGGTGGCTCAGTTAGTTAAGCATCTGACTCTTGATTTTGGCTCAGGTCATGATCTCAGGGTCATGAGATGGAACCCCACGCTGGGCTCCACACTCAGTGAGGAGTCTACTTGAGGATTCTCTCTCTCCCTCTGCCCCCACTCTCTCTCTTTCTGTAAAATAAATAAATAAATCTTTTAAAAAATGTTATGTGGTCTGGTTATGAATGTGCATTCCTATTCTCTATGCTTTTTCAAAGTACAGAAAACAAAGCAATTACCATATTTTGTTCTTTATTTATCTTAAAGCAAACTTCCATGAACTCAGGAAGAGAAAAAACTATAGACTACAAACAATCTCACGGGCCTCTTACATATCTACAGGTATCTCATTGATGAGAAAGAGCAATACAATTTCCACAGACCTGATTGCCAAGTCAACTTTCCACTTCCAGAATCACTCCTGGAGAAAGAAGACAGTAGAATAGAATAATAATAATGGGACTGAGATGGAGAGTTCCAAGTTCAAATCATGAAACCAGCACTGTGAGATCTTGAGCACATCACATCTTCCTGGGCTTTAGATTCTCATCTAGATGAAGGACTAGCTTTCCAAAAATTCCTGCCAGCACTGGAAAGCATGTGGAATATAAGAACACAGTAATGGACAAACATGAACAAGAGTCCACTTGAAACCCCAACGTGGACTAACAAAGTGTGACTTTAAGTATTTGAATCATTTGAAATAATGAATGGCATTTTTATTTCCTCATCCGCATGTTCACGCTTGCACCTAATTAGGCCTTCCAATTATGATTCATTCAGAAGGGAAAAAAAACCTCTTCCTGATTTCGTGAAAGGCTCATCTTAAATGTAATTCAGGTCAAAGTTTCCTTTTCTGTGTAGGGTAAAATTACGTAACTAACTCAGAAATAGGATTACAGAATGGGTCAGATAATAGCATTTCCAATAATTAATGAGTCTGGTTGTCTTGGTCTACACAGTGAACATTTCATACAGATCTGTATTTATTCTCTAGTCAAATATAGGCCAAAATGAGACAGATAGATAGCTGAATACCAATTTTGGTTTGTACATCAGAGTGGGGGGAAAGCCCTGCCAACAGCACTGCTTAGCCTTATTTCCATGAATTGCTTAATAACACTTAAGTGGCTTTTGAGAAATTGGATTTTCCCCACTTCTTCTTGGGCAGGAACCAGAAACAGGAAAACTCTAAATACAGTTAACAGGACCCTTTCCTCCAGACTATTTCCTGAAGCTGAATACAGATCATAGGCCATATTGGTTCCCTTATTTTCACTTAACATCATCTTCAGATGCACACTTTTTAATAATAGACTACTCTTTGAGTCTCTGATTTAAGTAGTGACTATTGATTGACTAGTTAGAACTTCCGTGCTTTATGAATTGTTCTCTAGAGGTGATGAAATGAGGAAATCAATGCTTTTATTTGCGTTTATAGTCAGGTTACAGAGTGAATTGGATTTTCAAACCAAAAGATATTTTAGAATGCCATCAGTTAAGGAATAAAATTTTTTAAAAGGCTAATTATATTGAAGCAAATGTTGTTCAAAATATTCCTAAATGTTCTGAAACAGGTGATTAATGTGAAGAGAGCCAATCCTCAACCACTTAGATATAACTTTCTTGAAGACAGAAATTGTCATATTCGTCATTTTCCCCTTGCTACTTAACATTTGCAAAGCAAAAACATCTGATGAGTAAGAGCATGGGCTTGGAGCCACAAAGAACTAGCTTGGTCCTGGCTCTGTGGTCTTGGGCAGGTGGCTTAGTTTATCTAAATCTTAGTTCCTCATTATATTAGATGGAATAATAACAGTTCTTCTTCCTAGGATTGTAAGGAAGCTTAAATAAGGTAATGTACAAAACGATGTCTGGCTTACAAAAAGCAACATCTCTTCCATTTGGACCTTTGGTATTCATTAACGGTATATGATCCTTCAACTAGATTCACCTGAGCCCTTCTTTGTACTCATCCCATAAAACCAACACTTCTCAGCTGATCATGACCATCAATGCCCTAGGTTTAAACCCTACTTTGATGTGAACTTCTTTTGTGCTTAAATCCTAATCATGCTCAGCTTTAATTCCCTGCAGGTTCACTCTATCCCTATTGGCTGCCCTGGGACCCACTTCTACATTTGATTTTCTGGCTCACAATCCTCCCTTCCATTCCTCCAATACAGCCAGTGACAATTCCTCAGTTCTTCAACATTCTCAACCCTAGAAATATTTGTTCACAATCCACTATGCAGATTAGGACCACATCAATACTCTGAACCCATTTCTTCCATTTCTTCAAGTCTCTGATTATGAAATTCCTCTATCTTCCTGTCCTTCCATATACCTCATTCCTTTAGTTACACTAAATCGACTTTTACTCATGAATACTGGTATCTAGATTCCTCCCTTTTCTTCCTGGCCATTCGCTCCTTCTATCCTCCCTTACCTCCTCCTCTTCCCTCTCCCATCATTTCAATGAATTTCTTTGCAGAATCTTCAACTCACTTGTTTACTTGTCCTTCTATCTTCTCATGTTGTGAATTCCTAAGTTTAGATAGACCCCCATAATGCTGTTTTTTTTTTCTTCTTTTCAGATCAGAGGAATCTACTCAGTGAAGCATTGAAAACACATATGATTTCCCTTTATTTGGCACTCTGCTTTGTTTGGCAATGTTTTTATTTATCTTTAATTTATTTCTTAGCACCTTTCCCAAAGTTCCCATTCACATCCCTTCTGTTGTCTTCAAACCCTACTCTGGTCCTGACGTTTGTAGAAATACCTGGGCCTCTCTTTAACACACATGTACACACACACACACACACACACGTTTCTTTAACGTTTCTTATTTCAAAAAGAAGTATTTCTTCTTTGCAAAACCAACTCCATCTCTCATGACCCTAACCAATCCTTTCTGCTTGTTGTTGGTTCTATCTAAATTCATTATTTTCTTTCCCTTTTCTATAATTTTTTTCTCTTGCCAGAATCAATTTCCATACTTTTTGCAAAATATGGTCATATCTGCCTGTTGCATAGCTTTGCAAAAGTTTAAAAAATTATCTCATTTGACTACTTTATTTATCTGCTATTATCAACATCTACCAATTACTCATTCTTCTACTCTTCCTAAAACTGCCTACACCTACCATTCCCAAATCACTTTCTGTCTCAGAGATAATCAATGAGCCATGAGTTCTCCAATGTCCAATTCCCATCACCTTTATTTCTCTGCAGCATTTAAAAATATATATCCTTCCTCCATGAAACATTCTCTGCCCCTTGCTTCCACAATGCTTCTTTTTTCTCCACATTCTTTTCTGTCCACACTTAGTTGATTTTTATTTTTTAGCTGTCTCCAAAAATTTTATTCTTGCTCCTCTTATCTTTCTTATTTCTCTCCTTTGGCCATTTTATCTACTTCTGCTACATCTTTGAGGGTAAGCTCAAACCCAAGCTCCTGACCATAAGGCATATCCACAGGGGTGTCCCCAAACCTTATTCACAACAAATCCAACAGCTTTATTCATATATCTGTTTATTTGGAAAAGCTGATAAGAAAGCCCAGATGTTTCTCCTTTGGTGCCAGTGAGAAGTTTAAACCCACACACAAAAATCCTTTCCATTGTCCTACCTCTTAATCACCATAAAAACTTCAGGCCAGGTTCACATGACCTTTAGAGCTGCCCTGCTCTCCCTCATAAAGCCTCATTATGTGAGTAATGGAATTTTTTATACCTCTTGGTGTGTGTGTTTGTGTGTGTGTGTGTGTGTGTGTGTGTGTGTGTGAGTATCCGTATTGACATCAAAACCAAATTTTAGGGAAAGGTCCATCCTGGTCCTGCAGAGTGGTCACATTTACTTTATTAACCTTCTATGTCTTATTACAAATGTGTAATCACTCTGCCCACCCCCAAGTATTGCCTCATTAAATCCATCCAACATTCTCCATGAAGCTCACATACATTTTCTTCTCACTTACCATATTTCACTTTTGTCTATTGCCTCCCAAATAAAATTTCTGATCAAGAATTCAAAACTTTCCATGACTAAATTCCAACCAAAAGATCTATATTTTCTATTCTCCTTCAGGTATCCTAAAATTCCACAAAATTATACCATCTACCTTTCCTCAACAATGCCTGCATTTCCTAGAGTTGGCACTTGGTTTTCATTCTGTTTCTTTAGATTAGATTGTCCTTGTCCCTTTGCTTCCTGTCCAAATCCTAACTGGATAGATTAGCTAGGACATTTTTTGGTTGCAAGGGACATGGAATCCATCCCAGACTGGCAAAATGATAACATAATTTATTGGCTCAGATGATTTTAAAAATCCAGGAGGATTTCAGGCTTTGGATGAGGCTTGATGTAGAGGCTCATACAATACCCTTAGGACCCAGTTTGGTCCCTCCAACTCTAAGTTCTGTAACAATTCCAGCCTTATGACTTTGCAATATTCAGACCAACGAGAAGGTGGATGGACTTTTCCCAAAGTTCCTGAAAAACTCTTGAATTCATTCTGATTGGGTCATCATAAGTGACATGTTACCCTGGAGCCAATAACAGCTAAGAGGAAGCAAAGTACTGAATGGCTGTAGCTGGGGTTACATGTTCCATCTGTGGAACAGGAAGCAGAAGGCCACCCAGAACACAAGGCCCCAAAGAAGAAAAAGGCTGGATTCCTAAAAGAATTCAGAGATGTTACAGGAACAAAGGAAAATGGATGCTGGGAAGGAAAACAATAAATGTCCACTAGATTATCTGTCTAGACTGAGCTCACACACAAGGGAAAAAAAATCCAACTATGTAGGATGATGGATATTAACTAGACTTATTATGATGATTATTTTGCAATATATACATGTATCAAATCATTATGTTGTACAACTGAAACATAGTATATAACTAATATAATGTTATATATTATACATATTTCTAATTTTCTAATTATACCTCAATAAAAAAAGACACAGCTCAAATTTCACTTTCTTAATGTATAATTAAATTCATCAACATTGAAAATAATTTCTTTCTCCTCTAAACTCCCATCATATCTTGTACCTACCTTTCTGATAATATTTGATAAACTGTGTTTTGTAGTGTCATTTCTGCAAACTCCAAGGGCAGAGACCACCTTATACTATTCTTTGTATTTGCCACTTAGTGTCCCATTAAAAATAGTGTTTCATAATGAAAGTATTAAAATCAATAATAATTTTCATTATACTAATGGTTATTCCATTTTCATCCTATCATTTTTACTAGTCATTCAACTTTTTCATTAGTCACTCCCTCTGAGAAAAGAATAAATAATGACTTGCAAAAGCTTGAATGGCTAGACTAAAGTGCAGGTGAGTTTATAATATTCTCACCTATGGGTATATACCAAACTAGAAGGGGTTTTCTTTCTCTTTTTCTCATTGTATTCTCTGAAGGAAAATGGAGTCATTTTAATGTTCGTGTTCATCAATGAAGGAATACTGCTATAGATTTACAAATAACAGTAACTGCAAATACACTCTTAAAAACTCTCTTGGTCGTCCTCTGATCTTAATGGAAGTGAAAAGCCGGAGAATGTTAACAAGAAATTAGCTGTATAGTACTTCCGGGGGCAAAATTTCTTCCTGGGAACAAAATCTCTCCAACACTCCAAAGTCTACTGAGTATAGGGCAGACCAGGGAGAGAAGTAGGGAAAGATGGTGTCGGGGAAGGCTGAGGGAGCACCAAGGAACTGAGGCTGGATGTGCTGTCTTCCAGTTCACTGCTGTTCCTCTTTCCATTGGGAGAAGACATGTCCCAAATGGTTGGGCCAGCAAGAACTAAAGTGGGAAGGAATGCAGGGTGTGTGGAAGAGAGATGACCAAAGGAAACAAGTGTGTGTAACTAAATGTTATCTTCTTTAATTATCATTACAATTAAAGGTATGAAACATGCCAAATTAAACTATAAAACATCCAAAAGAGCTAGGAAATCATTGGTGTATCTCCCCATCCAAAGCTAAAATAGCCAATAAAGCTTTTTATTTCTCTGTAAAATAAACGTCATTACTATACTCATTAATAGGATCTTTTAAGTGGCTGGTTTTAACTCTCGAGGTAAGTATTTAATCACAAAGTTTCCATCTTGCCTTGTAGTAAGTTGATCAGATAATACTGCTTAAAAGTGTGTTCAAATTACTCATTTGACCATTAACACACTAACACATTTTGTAATTTTCATTACAAACATTTTGAATGAGTTTTCTCCACAACCAAAAACTCTATATATTGTATTTTACAGGTCCTTCCCTTACTAGCCCAGGAGCTACTTCTAAACCATGTGAGCAAGAACAGACTACTCAAAACTTTTAAACAGTTACTGTTTCAGTTAACAACCTGTGTCCACTTAGGTTATCACAACAGATCCTCCAGATCGCTGATGACATTTGTTATTCTTTGAATTACTGGGAATATAAGACAGCATTCTGTTAATATTTTTTATGAACTATTTTGGTGTTATAAATGTTATCAGTTTAAATGACTAAGTAAGTTCCACTGAGGAGAGAAGAGAATAAGACTTCTATGGGTAGTTTTGTGGTGTTATTTTTTTAAATTATTTATAAGGCTAGTAAAATATATGCTCAATGTTTTGATTCCAATCAGAAATACAAGTTTCCTCTCATCACTGAATGTCAGTATTTCTTAGTATAGTCAGCTTTACAGAATTTCATTCCATTTAAAATAATCTTATCTTACAAGTAAAAGTGACAGCTCTGAGTGAAATAAAGACATTTCCTTCAGTAGAAGCAGTAATTATTTCCATTTTTCATTAAAGTAACCCATTCAGTAATAAGGATCAGAGGAAATAATTTAAATTATAAAATAAAATTTCCATTAAAGCAGAAATGAGCTAACAAAAGGAAATATATAAATAAGATGAATACTTCTGAAAATTAAAAAAAACAAGCAATGATAAACATTAATAACAAACACTTTGCATTTCTAAAATACCTTATATCTAGAAATCCTAAGGATCAAAGGCAAATGAACAAATATTTATAATACATAGGAAGAAAGGCAAAAGAAGATAGCAATCCCTCCAACCTTTAGCAAAGGGAAATAGAATCAAAAAGGAAAACAAAAATTCAAGGAGTTTTTTTTCTGCTGCACTCTTCAAACTTTAACATTCTTCTGAGAAGTGAGTTTTCTTTGAAGATATTTTTCTCTCAGTGGGTTTTCTATACCCCACCAGCTCCCTTGGATCTCAGAGTAAGATAGGCTTCGTGTGTTGGGGCCAAGATGGTAATGTGTGTGTATTTTGGAAGGAATACATTCCTTTCTTGCTTTGTGTCATTTTTCCTCTTGCTATGGTGTTTCTGAGTGGAGGGCAAAGACAGAATGGGAAGGCAGGAACTAAAATCTCTCCAGTCTAGCTATGAGTCCTGTGGAAACCTCCCATGAGTGACTTAAGCCCATGCCAAGCTCATCTGAAAATGGACAGCAGATCTAGAAACTACAGCAATGATTGGCTATGCCAGGTGGTAGCTCTAGATTAACCCAGTCTTCTGGTGGCATTTTTCTCTACATATGCCAAGATGTACCTTTACTCCCAGAATAAACTGTGGCTGTACTTTTTCCCACAAACTAGAAATTCTGGAAAAATCTTAATCCCAGGTTAATTTAAAAACAAAACAAAAGAGGAATCTTTTTTTTTTTTAAATCTCAAAATCCTTACTCAAGATGGTAGAAATTTTATCTCTTCTTCTGGGTATCTACACTTCTAAGGGAAAAAACGTTAAAGAAAATAGTTCCCAAAACAAAAAGAAATGCTGACTTTTGAGCCTTCCCACCGTATAAGGCGCATGCTCAGTCACCATCATAAAGCTCTGCCTCAGCCGAGCAGGCTAGTGCTGCCGCTGAGAGGCTCTGTCAGGCACTAATTCAGACTTGACGATCAGATTTCTCACAGGCCAGCTTGGGAAAGTCACTTCCCTTCTCTAGGCTTCAAGTTCCTCATCTGTCAAGTGGAAATTAAATTAGATAATGTGGCCTGACACGTAGTCAGTGCTCCGCAACTGTTCTATATTAATTATCAGTCCTAGCCAGCGATCATTAAGAAAAATGGGGAACACTAGACGTGACCCGGGCCCTGCGGGAGCCGAGGTGCGGGTTCCAGCTCCCGGAGTCGGAGGGGGCCTGGCGCGCCCAGCCCCCAGCCCGCCGCGACCATGGTGTCCCGCCGGCTGAAAGAACACCAGGCCAAGCAGAACGAACGCGAGGAGCTGCAGGAGAAGAGGAGGCGAGAGGCTATCGCTGCAGCGACCTGCCTGACAGAAGCTTTGGTGGATCACCTCAGTGTGGGTGTGGCCCGGGCCTACATGAACCAGAGAAAGCTGGACCATGAGGTGAAGACCCTACAGGTCCAGGCCGCCCAGTTTGCCAAGCAAACAGGCCAGTGGATCGGGATGGTGGAGAACTTCAGACACTCAAGGAAACGGGGGATGTGGAGAACTGGGCTCGGAGCATCGGGCTGGACATGCGCACCGTTGCCACCGCACTAGAGTATGTATACAAAGGGCAGCTGCGGTCTGACCCCTCCTAGCCCCTCTTCCCTTCCCTCTACCCCACCCCTCCTACCTCCCCTTTGGGGGAAGCTGACAGGCCAAGAATAAAACACAAGCCTCCAAAAAGAAAAAGGAAAAGAAAAAAATGGGGAACGCTATATGTTAACTATACTGGAATTAAAATATAAAACTTAATCTAAAAGAGAAAGAAAAAAATAAAAATGGAGGGAAGAGGGGACATATTAGTAATAAAGAGGCAAGTTTGTCTTGGAAACAGGTTTTAGCTCACAACAAATTTAAATTTTATAATGAAGAGTTGTTATCCCTCAGCTCAAAAGGGAACCAAATGTAATCATTCTACTGCAGATTTAAGTAAAAGGGGGCATGATAACAGGCATAGGTTCAAATGCTTTCTTGATCTCATCATGAATTCCTCCAAATTCTCAAAAACCTGAGTCTTCTGCACAACAATCAACCAAAAAAAAAGGCAATCTACAGAATGGGAGAAAATATTTACAAATCATATATCTGATAAGGGGTCAATATCCAAAATGTATAAAGAACTCATGCAACTCAATTTCCAAAATAGAAAAAAAAATGAAAAAGAAAATCCAATTAAAAATGGCAGAGGAACTGAATAAACATTTTTCCGAAGACATACAAACAGTCAGCGGGTACATGAAAAGGTGCTTAACATCATTAACCATCAGGAAAAGGCAAATCAAAACCACAATGAGAGATCACCTCACACATGTTAGAATGGCTGTCAAAAAAAAAAAAAAAAACAAGAGATAACAAGTGTTGGTGAAGATGTGGAGAAAAGGGAACCTCGTGCACTATTGGTGGGAATGCAATTGGTACAGCCATATGGAAAGTGGTATGGATGTTCTTCAAAAAATTAAAAATAGAACTAACATATACTCCAGCAATCCCACTTCTGGGTGTACATTCAAAGAGAATGAAAATAGGATCTCAGAGAGATATCTGCACCCCCATGTTCACTGCAGTTTTATTTATAACAGTCAAGATATGGAAACAACGTGTCTACCAACAGATGAATAAATAAAGAAGATATTGTATATATGTATATATATATAAACATACATACACATACACACACACACACACACACACCATATAATGGAATATTATCCAGTGATTAAAGAAGGAAATCCTGCCATTTGCAACAACATGGATGGACCTTGCGGGCATTAGGCTAAGTGAATTAAGTCAGATAAAGAAAGATAAATAGTGTGATATAACTTATAAGTAGAATATAAAAAAGCCAAACTCACAGAAACAGAGAGTCAGCTGGTGATTACCAGGAGTTGGGGGAGTGGTGGGGGGAGTGGGGAGAGATCAGTCAAAGAGGACAAACTTCTAGTTATAAGATGAATAAGTCCTGGGGATCTGATGTACAGCATAGTGACTATAGTTAATAATAATACAGTAAGTCAGAGAAAGGTAAATACCATATGATTTCACTTTTATGTGGAATCTAAAAAACAAAAATGAACAAACAAACAAAGCAGAAACAGACCCACAAATACAGAGAACAAAATTGATGGCAGGGGGTAGGAGGATGGGCAAAATGAGTAAAGGGAAGTGGGAAGTACAGACTTCCAGTTATGGAATGACGAAGTCATGGGGATGAAAGGCACAGCATAGAGAATATAGTCAATGGTATTGTGATAGCATCATCTGGTGACAGACGGTGGCTACACTTGTGCTGAGCATAGCAGCGACTTGTCCAATCACTGTGTTGTACACCTGAAACTAATGTAACATTGTGTGTTAAAGGTACTTCAACAACAACAACAAAAGTACTGTATTATACATCTGAAAATTGAGTAGATCTTAAATGTTCTCAACGCACAAAAGAAATGGCAATTATGTGATGTGAAGGTGTTAGATGATGCTATGGTGGTAATCATTTTACACTATATAAGTGTATTAATGTATACCTTAAACCTACACAGTGTTATATGTCAACTATGTATCAATAAAGCTGGGAGGGGAGGAACCCTGTGAGTCATTCCCCCAGATTCCGCTAATGGCCATGGAAGGCTGTGGACAGGAGTGACATTATCTCTTCTGGACAGGAAAGATACCCTAAGAGAAACCCACTGAGAAAAGCTTGAGGATTGCAGGCATTTCGCTCATGTCTCTCATACATCTCTGCAGCCTTGGGCATGTCACATAAATTTTTAAACAAGCCTCTGCTTCATCATCTATAAAATGGTGATTTTAGCAGGATCTCCTTCATTGGTTATTTCCAAGGGTAATGTAAACTCCAATGCTTGGCAAATAGTGGGCTTTCAATAAATATCAGATGCTGTTTATTAATATTATTCCTTCCCTCCTAAATTCAAAAAGTTAGACAGACTTAAAAAATATTTTCCTACTGAGGTCACTTCAAGGATGCTGCTCTTGGCCCCCAAGCCTCCCTATTCCTGGACCTACCACAGCACAAGCTCTATGGTAGAATGGCCAGGTTAGCACTACTTTCAAGCGAGAGATCAGTCGCCTTCTCTGAAATCTGAACAAGGAGTGAGCTCCTGGCTTCTGGTTATAAAAACAGAGGTGTCTGGGTGGCTCAGTTGGGTAAGCCACTGACTCTTAGCTTCAGCTCAGGGTCGTGAGATTGAACCCTGCATGGGCTCAGGCTCAGTGCGGAGTCTGATTGAGATTCTCTCTCCCTCTCCCTCTGCCTCTCCTGCTCATGCTCTCTCTCTCTCTCTCTCTCAAATAAATAAATCTTAAACACACACACACACACAGTACTCGCCCTGTTCATTTTCATACCACTCTGACTCCTCCCACAGATCCTCTCCTTTCTTGCTCGCCCTGTAACAAGGATGTCCCACCAGCCGGTAATACCTGGAGCCACCATGACTTCAAAGTGAGGAGGAAAGTGCGGTCAGTAGCTGGCAGCTGTGTTATCTTTTAGCAGATGCCTAGAGTCCAGAGGCGATAATCATTTCAAACTAGCCAGGAGAGGGAGAGCGAGAGAACTATAATAATGTAGTCAGTTAGCGGTTTCCACCTTATCAGCCCCAGCAGATGCAAACCTGTGCTGACAAATACTACACCAGAGGGTAGGATAAAAGCGGAATTAGAAAACAACTACCTTCAGGAGATACCGGGCTCCCAAATTCGATATACAATTGAATTATAGATAACACGGAAAACCAGATAATAAATACAGCTTTTAATTCAAACATGACCTTCAAAGAGCTTTTCCCTTAGAAACACAAATGAAAGGCCCCCAGACCTTTGAAAGAGAAGATCCTGACAATAAGCATCTTCCCTTGTCCCCCCCCCCCCCCCCCCCCCGAATGCAGGGCTCATGGACCGCTCTTCTCAATAATGGCCTTGCAGCGTGCTTTTATCACTTTTTATCACATATTCAAAAGTTCTTTATCACATTGGAAAGATATGCTTCCTTTACCACATTTTATCTCATTCCAAAGGTATCTTATCAATATTCACTGGGTGAGCCTGTGAGTATTTCTAAATGACAGCCCAGAACAGTATATGATAAAACGGGAACATTGCTGCCACTCTGATCAGCAGGCAAGATAAAGAGAATGTGGCCAGCCGGAAAAATCAGCTGGGCTTGGCTGAAGTGTCAGGATCATCTATAATGTGGCAGGGAATGATGCATCACTGAGCCCGGAGACCCTCCTCAAAATGAAGAGAACCAAGCAGTACAAGGTCAGAATGGTCAAAGTTCCCTGGAGAAGTAGCTTCTAACTGCAGCCAAGTGGGTGCCACCCATTGTCCTTGAGAGGTGAGTGAGCCTCCGCATTAAACTCTTTCTCTCCTAATGCCATATTTTATGGGGACCGGAGCGTTTTATTTGAGCTGAACTACAGAGCACGAGTCTCTCAAGGATCATTCATGCAGGCTCTTCCCACCATGACACTGAAACAGAAACTGTTTCTGCTCCTTAACAGTTTGTAAATCACATAGAAAATCCTGAAAGGATGGAGACCCCTCTGGGGTCCTTGATATCTCAATCGCTCCCTCTTCCGGGCCCCATCTCTGGTTTTCATTCTGAAATGGAGCATTGGTGTCTTGTGTAGAAAGCTTTCCATGGTCGATAAGAGGGATAAATATGCAGCTTGCTTTCTCAAACAAGCATTCAAACATTCAACTGCCTTACGAATTTCCAACAGTATTATCAAATATAATTTTTAAACAAAATCATGTGAATTGTCTGGTTAAGAGACTGTTACACAAAGGACTTAAATTCCACCAAATATAACAAGATACACATTCTCATTTCTGATAAGTTAGGACCTAAAGAGCATTCTCTGATTAATCAAAAGGCATAAATTCAATCTCTAAAAGGAATTTGATAGTAATAATGAATATGTCAATTGATCCAAATGCAGATGAAGTGATACTATTCAGAAAACTTCCTGATCTTACCAGTCCAGTTCTTGTAGACCAGGTGCAACACCAGCCAAAAAGTTGTAATGTTACAGATGACCTAGAAGGCAAGTCAATGACCCTAAAAGACACCAGGATCCCTTTTGCTGGACAGAGGAATAGCAATTCACAAGCAATTGAGCGGAAATTATTTCCTCTCTGGGGCAGTTGAACTAGCATAACAAAATCACGAATGCTGTGACTGGGTTAGCTTAGATGTTTCAAAAACAAAGCTAATGATGTCAGGGTTGCAGGGTCAAACCCCATATGGGCTCATTGTCTTTGGAGAAGGAAAAATGATGTTCCATGGCCAGGGTGGCTTCACAAGCAAATGTCTCTGGTCAAATGGGGACCCAACACCACGACTTCACCACAACCCATCAGTACTACTAGAAAAGCAAGTAGTTCAAAGTACAGTGTCTCTCTACCTAATTATGCCCAGTAAGTATGATCTCTGAAAGGAAGACACAGGTCATGATAGAATTGTGTCAACAAGAATACAAAAGGACAGGGCAATGATATGATTTCACCTTACATTATCGAAGAAATTAGAGAGCAGAAAATTGAAAAATCAGGACCTGATCAGGCCTGATTGCTTTAGGAAAATGGTCTCTCAAAAATAAAAATTTGATAGAATGATCACAAATGATCCCAAAGGGGAGAACAAGAAGGACAATTTTAAAAGGCCAACGTGGCCACACAATTTGCTCCAAAGAAAGGAGAGTCTCACACAGCAGTTCCAGACACTCAGTGAAATGCTCACTGTAAGGGGCCCAGCCCCTAACCTCACAATCGCAACACAGTCTCCCCACTCCACCACTGAATCACACCACCACTTCGCAGGTAAAACAATTTTAAGAGACATGGCTCTTTCCTTCTGGCTATGATGCATTCTAAGTTTAAAGCACAACTGCAATTCAACATACGACTAAACATTTATGAATAAATGCTACATTCTAAAGTAATTTACCTATCCTCTTTTTCAGTTCTGTTTTTGCATCATTGCTAATTAAAGATTAACTACCACTTCTAAACAGAAGTTTGGTGAGTCAGCTTCTGGAAAATAAATTATTCCAACAACGGCAACATCAAAGAGCTGACAGATAAGAATCACCACCAGTTCAGAATTCAACCCTTTTCTATAAATATGTTTAGACCCTGCCTTCGTGCCAGGCTGCTGGATGTGCCAAAAACAATCCTCAATTCCATTTAAAAAATGAGAAGATGGAAAGGGACGAGTTGGCTGGCGCATCACTAAAAAAACTTAGGTTGGATCCTGAGCGCTAGCATTCCTCCAAGACAACATTTACCAGCAGAAGCCATTCTTAAAAATGTAACATACAACTGGTGGGAAAGTCAGGAAAGCAAGCAGTGGATATAAGGGCACAGGACTGAGATTTGATAGCTAAGCATGAGAAATCTGTTGGGTATGTCTGTGAAAAAGTCAATAATTCAAATCTCAATTTCCCTCCAGGATTACCCCCATCTTCAGACCTACAAATAAACTCTCTGATATCTGGCATAGCCTTTATGATCAAGATGTATGACTATGGGAAACAACACAAGCCCTTCTCTCAATCCTGGGCCATTTCATGTCATCACCATCAGAAACAAGTGGGGGAAAATTACTTCCAAATCATTCAGACCTTTAGGACAGATTCATAGAAAGCAAAACCAACAGAGAAATCCAGACAACATACCCTTATATATGGAAACTATGATTCGATGAATATTCTTCAAATTGCTTTCCTTGAGAACATATTTCTAGCTCTAACTGATGAGGAGAGAAAAGGTCAACAGCCAAAAAGATAGTGCTGACATGTCAGAGGTTCCATATAATCAACTTAAAAAAGCCTGGGTTTAATGAGGAAAATGAGAAAGGTAATTAAGCTTTTTCTGTTTTATTGTAAACAGAACAGTTTACTCTCTCTGCATCTTACTGACGGCCTGCTACATACCTGGACAAAGTGAGGCTTTCTACGAATGACTCAACCCCAGGAAACCTTATTTCATGCACGTTGTCACACCTTGTCCATCAAACGCTTCTTCTGACTCATTGTGTCCCCACCATCTGACTTCTACCTCAGCCTTAACTCCAGTCCCTCCTAGGAACGTGTGATTGTTGACTTGATGCTCGGGGAAGACAGATAAGGAGCAGAGCGGTTGATTCTGGGGCTGGCCTCCTACACAATGAAGTCTCCTAATAATCTTCAAACCCTTTCCTGACCAGCCCAGCCCAAAGTCACTGCTCTCTTCCTTCCTTCCCACCAGCTCTTATCTCTAACATTCACTTGTACTTACCCTAACTGGTAAACTTAGTTGTCTGCTTACGTAAACCTATCATTCTTTCAGAGTGGACAATAAACTAGTTGACACAGGAACCATTAAAATGAGATAACACAAGTGATTAATGTCACTCCCCCAATTCCACCTAGCACAATACCTCATATAGTAAGGAATCAATAAATATCTGCTGATTAAGTCGATATAAGTAAGGCATTTTGTTAGATAAGCAGAACTTCATTACTCAACTAACAAAGCCAGGTATTTAAATTAGGTGATCTTTAAATTCCTTTTAAGCTTTAACAGTCTATGATTCTTTTTTTTTTTTTTTTTTTTTTAAAGATTTCATTTATTTATTTGAGAGAGAGAGAGTGAGAGACAGAGAGCATGAGAGGGGGGAGGGTCAGAGGGAGAAGCAGACTCCCTACCGAGCAGGGAGCCAGATGCGGGACTCGATCCCGGGACTCCAGGATCATGGCCTGAGCCGAAGGCAGTCGCTTAACCAACTGAGCCACCCAGGCGCCCAACAGTCTATGATTCTTATTCATTAACTTGCAATCATACATTATACTAAAGTTCACCTTTGCACAGTCTATAAGAAAATAGTGTTTGCTGACAAATTAATAGAATCTAACAAACAACACTCCAAAAATAATTAAGTGAAAGTTTTTGTTTTTGTTTTTGTACTTCTGGTCCATCTATTTGGTTCAAATTGATAAGTTAATTATAAATCCTTCTTATTCACTTTGATAATTGTTTCCTATGATGCTTTAAAACAATAAAACAATATTTTTAAAAAATATAATCTGTGATTCTGTGTCTTGATTCCTGAAATGGATTTCACCCTACCTAATTAGTGGCAAAGTCAAGCTTCAGTCACTGATTCATTTCTCCAAGACCCACAGCTTTTTAAATACTCCAGGGGGAAATATCCAAGCCACCCCATTAAATTGGCTATTGAAGTCAAAATTTTGTATCTGTAAAATCTAATAGTTCATTGATAGCCAATTTAATAAATAATAACTAAGAAGCTATTATCTTTCAGGCAATGTATAACACATTAGATTCAAGAAAAATTAGGCAGAATTATATAGGCAACTATGACTCAGTGGCCACATGATAGAGAAGAGCAGAATGCTTTCCTGGCCTCAGGAAAATTTCCCGAAAGAGAAGCTATGCCAGGGACCCCTGGGTGGCTCATTTGGTTAAGCATCTGCCTTTCACTCAGGTCATGATCCCAGGGTCCTGGGATTGAGTCCTGCTTCGGGCTCCTTGTTCAGCAGGGAGCCTGCTTCTCTCCCTCTGCCTGTTCTGCCTGCCGCTCCCCCTGCTTGTGCTCTCTCTTTCTCTCTGACAAATAAATAAATAAAATCTTTTAAAAAGAGAGAGAGGGCGCCTGGGTGGCTCAGTTGGTTAAGCGACTGCCTTCGGCTCAGGTCATGATCCTGGAGTCCCAGGATCGAGTCCCGCATCGGGCTCCCTGCTCGGCAGGGAGTCTGCTTCTCCCTCTGACCCTCCTCCCTCTCATGCTCTCTGTCTCTCATTCTCTCTCTCTCAAATAAATAAATAAAATCTTTAAAAAATAATTAAAAATTAAAAATTAAAAAAATAAAAAGAGAGAGAGAAGTTATCCCAGCTGAAATCAGAAGGAGTAGTGGCATCTAGCAAGAAGTGATGGTCTTGTCAAGGCATACTTTCTACGCAGAAGGAACTGGTCATAAAGTGAGGAGTTAGGAAAAAGTATGTTGTTAGAGGAACAGTTTTAAGTTTAGGCCAACCTGGAGTACGGGGGTATAGAAAGGGGAGACATGAGGGGGAAAAAAGAAACAAATGAACCAGAGAGATGAGCAGTTGCAAGATCATGCCAAGATCTTGTAAGCTATATTAAGAAGCTTAGACTTCATCTTTTGGGTAATGGAAAAACCGACTAAAGTAAAATGATCAAATGGTATAAAGTCATAGTGTGGAGAATAAGTGGAAGACAGTCAAGACTTGGCATCAGGAAGAAATTAGAGCATGAAAAGATGGTGATCTGGGCCAGAACAGTTATGAAAATAGACAGAAGTGGTTGGACATCCCAAACATTGAAGAAACATCTGCAGGCATCAGTGATTGGTTGAAATAGGGAGTGAGCAGGTGGAGAAGTTGAGGATGATGGCCAGGGTTCTGCCTTAGGTAACTGGGTAAATAGCAGCAACCACTAAATGAGAAAAAAGGAGGTGGTAGTTTTGTAGGGGCATGAAGAAGATGAGTAGGGAGGGCAAGGAGATAATAAATTGAGGTTTCACATTGTTGAGGTTCATACACTTGTGGAACAACCATTTGGAGATGTCCAGCAATTGACCATGTGTGTGTGCAGATCAGACAAGAGCTCTGACTTGGAGAAAGGATCTGGGATTCATTAACTTATAAATGGCAGTGGAAGTCTTTGGAGGACAGAAACAGGAAACTAGAGGAGAACAGAAACAAAAATCTAATTAACAATAATATTTAGTAATGGTTGGAGGAAGAGGAAATCAGAAAGAGGACTGAGTGGGAAGAGTTTAAGAAGCAGAAGGAAAACCAAGTGAGTATGATCCCATAAAAGCAAATGAAAAGAATGTTTCAAGGAGAAAACTATTGATAGTGCTGAGTGTTACTGATAGATAAAGATTAAAATACAACCATTGGGTTTCAGGGCAAAGAGATCATGGGCAGCCTGGTTGAAAACAATTTAGTATAATGAGGATTAAAGTTCAAGTTGTAGCATTCACCTTCCAGACCTCTACACAGTGCTAGCAGCAGCCAACCACTGTCACCACACTGGTTTTCATTGGCATCTGGGTTCTGGCATTCTGTTGGCTTCCTTCCTCCATCCCACATGGATCATTTCTTCCATCCTTTTGCTTCTGCTCCCATCCACTGAGCACGAGCACCCTCCAAAGTCTATCTAGCACCAGGCTATTCTCCTCTCCCCCACCTTTCCTCTCCTTTCCTCAACCCTAGTCAGGAACGGCATCTTCATACCTCCGTGGCTTCCATGGCCAAATTTTATCTTCTATAGCTGCCCTCCAAGCCTCTGGCTCTCCCTTCCTCCCTTCCTCTCTTTCCTCTCCCTCCCTCTCTGTCTCTGACGCAATCTCTGTGCCTCACACCACAACTACAGCTACCTGTGTACTTTGCTTCCATAACTTCATCAACTGAAAGCATCTTAAACTCAAGATAGCCCAATTGAACTCTTCACTAGCCTCCTTCTCCCCACCTCTCAGTTCGTCTATTCTCCACTTTCCCTATTTCAAAACAGGGGAATCATTTTTAACCTACCTTTTGGTCCCTACATCCAATCTTTTGAGAAATCACATCTATCTTATCTTCCCAATTTTACTTACATCTTTCCATCCTTCTGTCACAACGTCTCCCATCCTAGTTCAAGCCATTCTTACCCTTTCCAATACTAAAACAGATTTCAATTCAATCTTTTTACATTCTGCCTCTTAATATGGGATTCCATTTTGGCCTGAGGTCCAGCTCCAATCATGTTTATCCTGCTTAGATGCTTAATGTCTCCCCATTGCCTGTTGAATTAAGTACACACTTCTCTGATGTGCCTTCAGAACCCTCCATAACTTGACATTTTATATCCTACCTTTCCATTTACTATTCTGCTACCTGCTCTTTAAGTCCCAAGCCATGAAGACTACTCACCCTTCAACAAATTAAACCCCCATTTCTCACCTGGATTCTATCCATTGTGTTCCTCCCTAGAAATCCTTCCATTCCATGAGGCCCCATCTTCAATGCTATCCACATCCACCATGAACCCCCTTCTGACAACACTCCAAAAAACTCCCTCACCAAAAAAAAAAGTCCTCATAGCATGTTTATTGTACATTTCTTGTGGCACCCACTATTTCTATCTTAATTACAATCATTTGTGTCTTGAAATTATCACCCTCTACTCAATCCAAAATTCCTGTAGGTCAAATCCATGTCTGCTAACCTGGGGCTTTGGGTGGCCAGTGACTGTCTGTTAGCAGTAATTAATGGGATTCCATTGCATATGTGTAAGCATTTGTTAATAAGAGTTAATTTTTCCTTTTCCAGTGGCATCTAAAACAGAGGTCCCAGTTTGGCAGCTGGAGGCTGAATCTGGCCCACAGATGTGTTTTGTTGAATCTACAGTTATTTTTTAAATTGAGTCAACATTTTTAAATGGAATATTTAACATAAAATGCCAGATTTTCAGCTTCTCTGAAAGTAGGCTATTCTGGCAACAGTGGGCCCATATTCACTTCTGACAGTAAGCAACTGAAATGGGGGCCTGCTTGCTCCCTTTAGACAGAGTGTATACAGTTCACTTCATTTCTCTCCCCAGCCCTACCTGGTCCAACCTCATCATTGATGTTACCAATGTGTCCCGTCTAGACATTAGAGATGGCAACTCCTGGTCTAAAGTCCTTGCAAGGGCAATCTGTAGAACCTATGTTGACCCATGTCTCTAGTTGAGGACTGTTTCTGGAATCAGATTTGAGGGGTAAATGAATAGAATCATGGCATTCATTTTCCCTTCTGTGGAAGCTCTCGGGTGTCCAGCTGGAAAACCCTTCTGTGTAATGTGTTATGCTCCTTTCTCATCAAAATGTACCTGCTTTCTAATGCAAGGTGGATGACTAATATGTGTTCCAATGTTAATGAATTAATAATGGTATTTCCTGCATGAGTATAAGTATGACAAATCTGTGTCGAAAAAGATGTAGTGCACATGCACACACACGCACGCTCACACACACACACAAACCATGGCAGACATCACAAATCACAGTTCTCTTTCCAGCTATTCCAGACAGCCCTCGGAAATCATGTCAGTACAGCACTTCAGGAAGCTGCCACCAATGGCTTGGAGCTTGCACTAAAACAGGCACCCTGCATCCTTCACATAGATCACAGCTTTACTTGCACAGCAGGAATGCGTGGTGGACAGAAGAGGTATTATCATTTTCATTTTGGAGATTAAAAAAAAAACCTGATTCCAAGAAATCTGTTGCTTGTTCAACATGAAGTAAGATAAAAGTATTTGAGATAAATTTAAAATCCTGCCCTAGGAGGATTTTTTACAATCAGCTCCCCTGCAGGAAAGGAGGAGAATGACATCATCTTACCAGGAAAAGATTTAGAGCCTTTAAGTTGATTTTAACTCAAAAAGAATAAAATTATGATGTGGATCCCCAAAATTTCATGCAAATTTGGACACTTATATACCAAGAGTAGTGATGTGCCTGCCCTCTCCATGCTTCTCAGGGCACCTATGATGAGCACTGTAAACATCCTGGTTGCTTCCATTTAGCTGAAATAAATACGTCAGGGACAGACAGCAGGGCATGAGAAGAAATGTTGAAGGGATTAAGGGTGTCTCAGAAAAGAGAAGGGGCAGTAATCATATAAAAGATACGAGAAAGCTGACCTGGAATCAATAAAAGAAGAACATTTAAATGAACAATGTTCCTCGCTTTGTGATCCTAGTTATTGGAAATATTCAAGGTTTTAGGAAAACTTCATACACTAGTTACAAGCCTCTAAGATTCCTTTCATTGCTAGTATTCTGGGCTTCCATGTAAAGGTCACTTAGCTGGGAAGGGCTGAAGCCAAATTTGCTGATTCTTGGTCTGGCACGCTTTCCTCCATATACTATAAACCTTCTCAGATAATATATTTGCATTTTAATGGAGAACATCAATGCCTCAGAGCAAAGGAATGTATAATGTGGTGAATTTGAACAACATGACATGCCAGAGCCGTACAATTTCTGCTCCTTTATTGTACAGGGTAAGTTATCTTTAGTCCCCATATCATACCTCACAGCATTCTGTCTTATGTCTAGCTTACTAGACATAAGCTCCATCCTGCCAACAAAACTATAAAATGCTCAGGGATATTTGCCTTCCAAAGGACTCACAAAATATCAGGCCACTAATTGCAATCTTTGGGTGCCTGGTCCTGAATTTTGTGTCAATAAATAATCCACTTGGTAGCTCTGCTCTACCTTTGTGGTACCTGGGGTTCGGAGGAGTGAACCCACGAACTAGATGGGCTGTGCAGGGTGGGGGCGAATCTGCTAACAGACAGTTATTACAGAGAGTGGGGCCTGCAGACAGAGAAGCAAGATCAGGCCTCTCTAACTTACAACTTGTATGGTGTAAGACGGGGGTCCAGATTCATTGTTTTTGCATGTGACTGCTGGTTTTCCCAATACCATTTATTGAAGAGACTATCATTTCCCCATTGTATTTTCAGGCCTCTCCACAGGTGGACAGGCCTGGATCTGAAAAGAGCTCAGCCAGAGGGCAAGCAAAAGAGCACATTACCAGAAGCACCAGTGAGCATACAGAGTTGTTTGTTTTACTACAATTTGTTCCAGTTGGCCTTTTATTGAGGTATAATTGACATATAACATTGTTTTACACAGCATAACAATACACATATATATTGGAAAAAGATTACCTCAATTACTTAACATCCATCTCGGTCGTTACAATTTTTTTTTTCTTGTGATGAGAACTTTTAAGTTCTACTCTCTTAGCAACTTTCAAATATACAATACAGTATTGTTAACTATAGTCACCACACTATACTTAACATCCCTAGAACTTACTTATCTTACAATTAGAAGTTTGTAGCTTTTAACCATTATTACCCATTTCCCCCACCCCACCCAACACCTCGGGCATCCACCAATCTGTTCTTTGTTTTTATGAGTTTGGTTTTTTTTAGATTCCACATATTAGTGAGATCATACAGTACTTGTCTTTTTCTGACTTATTTCACTTAGCATAATGTCCTCAGGGTCCACCCATGCTATCACAAATGACAGGATTTCCTTCCTTTTATGGCTCAATAATATTATTTTTTTAAATACATATTTTTTTCTTTTGTTTTCTTCTAGAATTTTTATGGTTTCAGGTCTTTTTTTTTTTTAAAGATTTTATTTATTTATTTGACAGAGAGAGATAGGGAGAGCAGGAACACAAGCATAGGGAGTGGGCAAGGGAGAAGCAGGCTTCCCGCGGAGCAGGGAGCCCGATGCGGGGCTCGATCCCAGCACTCTGGGATCATGACCCAAGCCGAAGGAAGACACTTAACGACTGAGCCACCCAGGCACCCCTATGGTTTCAGGTCTTATGTACAAGTATTGTGTCCATTTTGAGTTGACTTTTACATATGGTGTAAGATAGGGGTCCAGATTCTTTTTTCTTTTTTGCATGTGACTGCTGGTTTTCCCAATGCCATTTATTAAAGAGACTATCATTTCCCCATTGTATATTCTTGGCTCCTTTGTCATAAGTTAATCAACCATATATACATGGGTTTACTTCTGTGGTCTCTATTCTGTTCCATTGATCTATGTATCTGTTTTTATGCCAATACAATACTGTTTTGATTACTATAGGTTTGTAATATAGTTTGAAACCAAGAAGTATGATACCTCCAGCTTACTTCTTCTTCAAGAATGCTTTGGCTGTTTGTGGTCTTTTATAGTACAGAAAAATTTGGAATTGTTCTTTTCTGTATCTGTGCAAAATGCCCTTGGAATGTTGATAGGATTGCTTGGAAACTGTATATCGCTTTGGGCAGTGTGGACATTTTAACAATATTAATTCTTCCAATCCATGAATACAAAATATCTTTCCATTTATTTATGTTTTCTTCAGTTTCTTCCATCAATAGCTTATGATTCCCAGTGTACAGATCTTTCACCTCCTTGATTAAATTTATTCCCAGTTATTGTATTTTTTTAAGAGAATGAGAAAGAGTGCAAGCAGTGGGAAAGGGGCAAAGGGAGAGGGAGAGAGAGAATCCTAAGCAGGCCCTATGCCCAGCTTAGAGCCTGACACAGGATTCAATCTCACGACACCGAGATCATGACCTGAGCTGAAATCAAGAGTCAGATGCTTAACCTACTGAGCCAGTTATTTTATTATTGGATTGCTTTCTTAAATTTCTCTTTCTGATAGTTCATTTTTAGTGTATAAAAATCAACTAATTTTTGTATGTTCATTTTGTATCCTGCAACTTAATTAGTTTATTAGTTCTAACAGTTTTTTGTGTAGAACCTTTAGGGTTTTTCATATATACTACTTTGTCACCTGCAAATAGAGACTATTTTACTTCTTCTAATTCAACTTGGAGGCCTTTTATTTCTTTTTCTTGTCTAATTGCTCTGACGAGGAATTTCAGTTCTATGTTGAATATAAGTGGTAAGAATATTTCTGATTTGAGAAAAAAACTTTCAGCTTTTCAGTAATGAGTATATTAGTTGTGGACTTGTCATATATGGACTTCATTATGTTGAGGTATCTTCCCTCTATAGCCAGTTTGTTGAGAGTTTTTATCATGAAAGGAGGTTGAATTTTGTCAAATGCTTTTTCTGCACATATTAAAATGATCATAGGATTTTATTCTTCATTTTGTTGATGTGGTGTATCACTTTGATTTGTGGATGTTGCACCATCCTTGTATCCTTCAAATAAGTCCCACTTGATTCTGTACAATCTTTTTAATTTATCACTGAATTCAGTTTCTAATATTTTTTCATCCATGTTCATGAAGATATTGGCCCACAATTTTCTTTCCTTGTAGTTTTCTTGTCTGATTCTGGTATCAGGGTAATGCTGGCCTTGTAAAAATGAGTTTGGAAGTGTTCCTTCCTTATATATTTTTTGGAAGAGCTTAAGAAAAATTGGTATTAATTCTTTAAATGTTTAGTATCTGGTCCTGAACTTTTCTTTGTTAGGAGATTTTTGATTACTGATTCAATCTCCTTATCAGTCATTGGTCTGTTCAGATTTTCCTTTTCTTTATGATTTGGTTTTGGTAGATTGTATGTTTCTAGACATCCATTTCTTCTAGGTTCCAATTTTTGGCATGTAATTTTTCATAGTAATTTCTTATGATCTTTTGTATATATGTGGTATTAGTTATAATGTCTTCTCTTTCATTTCTAATTATATTTATTTGAGTCTTCTCTCTTTTTGCTTGGCAAGTCTACCTAAAGCTTTGTATATTTTGTTTAGCTTTTCAAAAAATCAGTTCTTAGTTTCATTGATCTTTTCTGTTATCTTTTTAGTCTTTATTTATTTCCACTGTGATCTTTGTCATTTCCTTCCCTCTACTAACTTTGGGCTTATGTTGTTTCTCTTTTTTCTAGTTCTTTGAGGCATAAAGTTGTTTATTTGAGCTCTTTCTTTTACTTAATGTAGGTAGTTATCACTATGAACTTCCCTCTTAGAACCGCTCTTGCTGCATCCCGTAAGTTTCAGTATGTTGGATTTTCATCTTCATTTGTCTTGTTATTTTTTTTTATTTCTCTTTTGATTGTCATTTGACCCAATGGTTGTTCAGAGACATGCTGTTTATCCTCTACATAATTGATAATTTTTCCAGTTTTTTCTTGTAATTTATTTCTAACTTTATATCTTTGTAGTCAGAAAGATGCTTGATATGATTTCAATCTTCTTATAGTTATTAAGAGTTGTTTTTTGGCTTAACATAGGATCTATTCTGCAGAATGTTCACATGTACTTCAGAAGAATGTGTATTCTGCTGCAGTTGGATAGAATGTTCTGTAAACATCTGTTAAATCCATTTTAAGTCCAATGTTTCCTTATTTATTTTCTGTCTAGATGATCTATTGCTGAAAGTAGTGTGTAGAAGTCCCCTACTGTTATTGCATTGCTGTCTATTTCTCCCTTCAGGTCTGCTTATACTTACTTCATATGTTTAGGTGGTCCTGGGTTGGGTGTTTAAATGTTTACAAATGTTATGACCGCTTTATCGTTTTAATGACCTGGACTTCTCTCTTATTATAGTCTTTGTCTTAAAGTCTATTTTATCTGATATAAGTATAGCAAACCCCATTTTATTTTGGTTTCCGTTTGCATGGAATATCCTTTTCCATACCTACACTTTCTGTGTGTATCCTTGCATCTGAAGGGAGTCTGTTATATACAGTTCCCTTGTACTTAACAAGTTGTTTTTCTTTTGCTGTTTTTAAGATTCTCTCCTTGTCTTAAGTTTTTAACAGTAATTATATTGTGTCTCAATTTGAGTCTGGAGCCATCTTTTTTTAATTATTATTTTTTGAAGTAAAATTAACAGTGTTATATGAGTTTCAGGTGTACAATATAATGATTCAACAATTCTATACATTGCTTAGTGTTCATCAATATAAGTGTACTCTTAGTGTTCATCAATATAAGTGTACTTTTAATCTACTTTATCTATTTCACTCACTCCTTCCCCTCTCACATCCCCTCTGGCAACCACCAGTTTGTTCTCTGTATTTAAGCATCTATTTGTTTGTTTCTTTTTTTCTTTGCTTTGTTTCTTAAATTCCACATATGAACAAACTCATATGGTATTTGTCTTTCTCTGAGTGACTTAATTCACTTAATATTATACTTTCTAGGTCCATCCATGTAGTTACAAATGACAAGATCTCATTCTTTTTTTACAAATATTGGTTGACTTGCTAGTGTCCCATAAGTTCCTCAGGCTGTCTTCACTCTTTTTCATTCCTTTTTCTTCTTTTTTTTTTTCTCCCCTCTGATTGGAGAAATTCATGGCCCTGTCTCCAAGTTCATTGATCCTTTCTTCCATTTGATCTAGTCTGATATAGCTCTGCTCCATTGAATTTTTCATTTCAATTATTATATTCTTCAGCTCTGTGACTTCTGTTTGATACATTCTTATATTTTCTATCTCTTCATTGAAATTCTCACTTTGTTCATGCATTGTTTTCCTGATCTCAGTGAGCATCGTTATGACCATTATTTTGAACTCTTTATCAGGTAAATCACCTATTTCCATTTCATTAAGATTTATTTCTGGAGTTTTATCTTGTTCTTTTGTTTGGAACATATTCCTCTTTTTCTTCCTTTTCCTTGACTCTCTGTGTTGGTTTTTGGGCATTAAATAAGACATTCACCTCCCCTAGTCTTGACTCATCTACTGAGATGAACCATATTGTTCAGCCCAGCCCTAGCTCTTAGTTGTCTCTACACATTTGTGATTGTCCAAGCTGCCTTCTTTGTGGTTCCCAGTTGTTGAGGGTATGTCAAAACGGGGCAGTGTCCCAAAGGGGAGACTCTCAGCGAGTACTTGGATGTAGGCTAATTAGAAAACAGACCCACAGGCAACAACATTTAAAATATGCAATTATACCTCTTTCAGACTGGGAGATTGCTGTTCTATCTGCTCACTCTGCATTAAGCCCTGATTAGGAGTGGCACTAGCCAGTTAAGAACTCTTTCTTTGTTTGGTACAGTCCTATGGGACCCACGAATACAAGTCCCACTGGTCACCAGAACCATGTAATCAAGGGCTGTGTCCCTTGGATGACAGCCACAAAAGCCAGGGCACCAAGTGTACACAAGCTCCTTGCAGAGAGATATCAGCTACCTGGAGCAGGGAAAAGGGAGAACATGGAGATGGCTCTCACTGGCCTCCTTCATCTTCACAGTTGGCCCCTAGATGTGTACTGAAAATAGGAACCTGACCTTCAGGTCACAGGTTTTTGGGTATACAAATGGGCCTCATTCAAGGAAAGACTGCCAGATGGGCATTTCTTTCTGCTCCCTCTGCACTGCATCTTGAAAAGACAGCCATGGCAAGAACTTGCAAGCCTATTAAGAACTAGTTCTTTGTTTGCTATAGTCTGGTGGATTTCTTGGATGCAAGGCTTTCACATCTAGGTGCATTGGGGGCCTATCCTTCAGGTGGAAGTCTTAAAACTAATGCCTAAACAGGTCCTAGATGTTGGGTCCAAACCTTTCATTCTTTAGGGAGAAGCTGGGAGTTGTAAGTTTGCTTCAAACTGTATGTCACTATGTCAGGGGTGGAGTTTATGGTGAGAGTTGCATTTCAGCTTTTTCTATTCATTTCAATGTGTTTTTTTTTTTTTTTTTTCTCACTCAGCTGATGTGTAGGAGTCACTTAGCTAGTTTCTGGATTTCTTTCAGAAAAAATTCTTCCATGTATGGCCATAGATTTGGTTTGTTCATGGGAAGAGGGGAGTTCAGAAGCCTCCTGTTTCCATCTGGAACCAGAGCCCACAGGCATGTTTTAGAAACCATGGTCCTGAAGTCATTTTATTATCTTAGAGGAACAGAATTATTCCATTTAAAATATGTTGTTTCAGTCACCTGTGGCAGTCCTACACTATCCTTGTACTGCTTGGTCCTTCCTCACAGCCAAGGTACATGATGGTATATAAATGTTGAAGCTGGGGCCTAGGAAGGCTCAGAAGGGCTTTAGATAGACTATCACTCAGGTTGCACCTGCAGCCTAAAAGGGGACTCCAAGAAATCAGACACTAAATAATGGGACATGCTACTTAGTAAGGCCCAGAAAAAGACACTTCACAAAAACAAGATAACTAACTCTAGTCCAAAAGGAGCATAACCAGGGGACTATAGAAAGGAAGTTTCAGAGAAGCAAGGCAGTCAGCAAAGAAGGAAACATTAATGGTATATTATTGCCTTTCTATTAACACTGGGAATGGAGTGAGGGGATGGTTGAGAGTACAGAGTTTTCTGAAATAAGATATAGCAGGCAGACCTGACAGTAATTCTGAGGAACCAGCACTGATCTGTGTATGGAGGCAAAGTTCTGAGTCAGCCAGGAGCTTTGGGTGTGCTTCCTGTCAGGTCAGGAGCCAAACCCACAGCAATTGTAGCCCAGGGTTTAAAGGGAGCAATAAGAGAATATGTCTGCCAAAAAAAGAAAGAATGTGACAGTTCTAGAACAATTCTAACCCATCATAATGGAAACCATCCCTCAGATTCAGGACCTTCTTTGCAGATTCCTGGTCATACAATGTGTTGTCTAAGGTCTCTAGAACTTAGTTTGGAAAATAGCAATTACTTTTCCAAAGCTGAGATATAGTAAGTACATCATGGCCAGTGTATATGCACATGCTCACGTGGGTCCCCACACACCTGCATGCACACAGATAGAAAGACACACACACACACATCAATACATTTTTTGCTCTCTGGTACTCTAAGCCAAAATATGACTCAACTACATAGCTTGACAGAAACACAAATAGGGGACATTAGAAACAGAATATTCTCACATATCATGATCTGGCAATACTAATCTTACTCCAGTGTACCTTTCCAGTGGAGTGTAAGCCTCACCTTCTGCTAGATTTTCAGTAGTGGTAAAAAACACACATTCCCAGAAAGCAAACACTTGTCTGCTTCCTATGTGGCCATGTTCTACAAAAAACAATATGCAGGTGGTTGCCTATTAATACCTTTTAATGATTCTGGTGAGATACCAAGGATCATACAATCAGTGAAGAGATAGTAGGTCTTCTGGTCTGTATTCCAAGCTGTGCTGAATCCCTTTAGCACTTTAGGTTTAATCCATGGGAGAGAATGGGTTAATGGCATCTACCTTTACTTGAATAGTTAACCAAATGGCTTTGTTCAAAGGCAAACTATAACAAAAAATTAAAGAAAAAATTTTGCTTGTAGAAAATTTTAAAAATAGTGATTAATGGATATACTTAACAGGGTATTGCCTACATTCATCTCTGTCATAAGTTGCCTTGATAGCTTTTGGAGACCTTTATCTGTGTTAATTTTGAAAGAGATTATCATGAGAAGTATGTTTTGAGACGTACCTTTCATTTCTTAGGCCTGGGTGGTAAGCTCTCTAGGAGTGTAGCCTGAAGCTTAATGAGGATGCCACCTCTGTGCCACCGCAGCACAGAGAATTGGAAAATGTTGCCTGCTCTTCTCTGAGCAGAAAATGCCACTGTTTCTTCCAGGGCCACATTCAGGGGCAGGATCAATGTCTATTTCTAAGAGTCAGGCTTGAGTAATAACTCAATATTAAATGCTTGACTGAATGGGGTTCTTTCTAATCAGCTGTAGTATATAATCTAAATCCCCTTTCTAGGAATACAGAGGCAAAAAAAGAAAAAAAAGAACAGAGTCCCAAACAATACATACACTGTAAAAGGAAGGGACATGAGGTCACCTGTTAATAATCTGGTTGGATTAGTTTGGCATGACCCTGGAGCCCTATAACTCTAATGAAGCTCTGTCATAATTTGGGGAACTGCTATGAGGTGACAGAGAACTCAGGTTTAGAAGCTGGAAATCTTGATTTTCTTTCTGAGTGTCTTCTAAAGTAATGCACAATTCAACTTATCTTATAGAAGTAATCTTATGGACCAAAATATTCAACTGAGATTCATTGACCCACTACAACCTATAAGGAAGTTACAGGAAACAAGATAAAATTTTAAAGAAAGAACTAAAAAGAAAAGGAAAGGCCAAGCACATCCAGTACCCTTCCTGAAGCTTGGCATCAGTGTCTGCTTCCACTGTGCTCTTTGGTTGATGGATGTAGGCCTACCTACACACATTCATCACCACACTTACAGTCCCCATGCTGCTCAGTCCAAATTCATAGGTCATCATCTGAGGCTGGCTTTGTAGAAACAGAGACTGATCCTTTCCCTAAATGGGACATTTAGGAAATGGTAGCATTTTCCATCCAAGCAATAAATGGCTATTATACAAATCTTGATTTAATGTGAACAACATCACAGTTATCTTTTCACTGTTGGTTCATAGATTCATGCCTGTAATGACATTTTACCAACTACTGATCCAGTCCCCTGATGGAAAGGCATGGTCATGTGTTGCTCACTACATATAAAATGCATCTATGAGCACTATGACAGAGCTAAGGTTTTTGTGACCTTACCTATGAAAGAACTAGGGCTCAGATGGGGATAAGTAACTTATCTAGTGCCCCAGGGCAAGGAAGTGGCTGAACTAGGATTCAAACCCAGGTCTGCATGATTGCAGTGTTCATGCTCTTCCCACACAATATTCATTGCCTTCAACTGGTTCACTCTAACTTGCTCTTTCTGAAAGGGGAAAGGCTAGAAGAAGAGAATGAGAAGGGGAAAAAAGATCAGGCAGCAATGTGTCTAAGACTGAACAAGCAAACAATGTTCAAGATGGCAGTTAGGAAATTCAAGTCAAGATAAGAAATCCAGAATCCAAACAAAGATTGTCAGGGATTGCTGAGCAGGGTCGGTCATGGAGAAACATGGCAGATAAAGTGTTGACAGCCCACGTCCCTACAAGGGTGAGCAAAGGCAAGGATAGCTGGAAACTGGACACACAGCACAAGGGAGAGACATAACTCTGATGCCAAGACAACAGACTGCCCCTGAGACCAGATGCTTTTATTCTTTTCTCACCTTGGTCACACCAATCCTCAGTAAGTCTGGCCTAAAGCCCTACAGGTGAGAAAAATGGGAAACAGCTGACGGACTAGAGCGTGAGTGAGCAGGGAGCAGACCCTTTTCTCTGGCAAAGCCATTTCCCTGACAGGTGGCAAGAGAAAAGCCTGTTCCCAATCAAACCGAGTTGGATGGAAATAGCTAAGATGAAAAACAAACTCGATGCCATCCCTTCAAAATCTCCACATGCAGTGGGAAGCGGCTGCTGAGCTGGACCTTGGTGGGAGAGAAGCAGACCTTCCCAGAGGAGAACTGACACATAAACACATGTGGCCGGCTCCCTGCGGGCAGGAGAGTCCTAGATCCAGATGAAATCCTGACTCATAGAATAGTCCTGATAATAGCCACAACACATACTGAAATCTCCTTATGGCCAAACACTTGGCACACATGTCTTTGTTTTTTTCCCCCAACAATGCTGGGGTTTCCCCATTTTCCAGGTAAAGATCCAGTGGTCCTCAATGGTTCAGTGATTCACCCACTGTACGCAGGAGCATACACTCCTGTAGAAGAATGTCCCCAAATGTAACTAGAGTGTCAGATTCCAAAGCTTATGCCTTTCAACTGCCGCCTATGAAGGTATTCTTCCTGAACAAGATAGTAGAAACTGGGGTGCAGGGTGAGAGGGCAACGGACCCCACAAGAGCCCTCTGTCTCCTCACTGGGAAGCCCTTCCCCCCTCAAACACACACACATTTCACATCAAACTTTACAAGTTTCAAAGGTATTTCCAAATCTTCTTTTTATTTTTAAAATGACCATACACATCACTTTTCCACCCAAAAGATATATGTTAAAACAAATTTAATTAGAAACACAATTTTTGAACAGGAATATAAAGTAGTTCCTTCCCGTTCCCCTTAAGGACAACTTGCTTAATAATCTTTTCTCAGAATTTAACACTTTTCAAAATGGAAATCTTTTTTTTTTAACTTCAAAAGAATAATACATCAATTTTTTAAAGATTTTAGACAAAATTATTTACAAGTTTCTAGATCCAAATTTTTGAACCAATATTTCTTAATTATTCTAGCTGAATTCTACAATAGTTAAGGGACTTGGGAGTATTTTACAGAAATATTCCCAGCTAGCAAATTTAATCCCCTGATTTGGGGCTAGGAATTGTGGCATCTACCAGTCAAAATAGAAGTTACTTCTGCACAAGAAAAAAAATTAAAAGACATTTTCCCCATGCCATTAACTAAAATGTAGACTATTTAGCACTTTTGGCATATCAACAGGACAAGAACTAGAAAGCTTCACACGAAAAAATAAATGTATTTCATTCGTTGATCTGAAAGCTCCATTTCTAATTTTAAGCACACTGCATCTTTAGAAAATCTGTTTTATGGAAGTTGCTTAAATGGCAACGTACACATTAGTTGGTTGCCCTTATCTCTAATTTTACTACCAGAACCAGCAAGACCCTTCAAAGAAACTCCCAGGGACCATTGTGCCTATAAGAGCTTCATTTACTCAATTGCACTGTCTTTGTTCCCAAATGCTCTTCCTAACAAGCACAGAAGCTGAAAACAGCATCAGAAAAATATCCTGGAAAATGGTTCACAACATTGTAATGGCTTACAGATGGGTTGGGAACCTTCCTGCCATTTTTATTGTTTGCTAGCTTCCTTTCTTCTGTCCGGAGTTTTATTGCTTGCTTTCCTTGTTAGCAACCTTGATGCTTGAATTAACCCACTGAATCTTTCCACACCAGTGGACAGGGCCAACAACCCTTTGCCCTCCAGCCAACTGAGAGGGTCCTCAGGCTTCAGATTGTATTTCCACAATATGGAACAGAGGATACTCATATTAGTCAGGCCCAGCAAGGTGGTTAGAAAATATACTTCTGTAAAGATATTAAACTTACTTTAACCAAAAAAAAATTTTTTTTTAAATCCCACAGTTAGAATAATGTCCTTGGAGACCAGGGAAGCTTATCCAGATCAGCTTTATTAGGTCGAATATCAATCAGCACAGCTCAGGCTGCCAGATTATTATTATGTTAGGAAAGTAAGTCAGCATGTTAATGGTTCTGCCTGTTAGCAGTGTTAACTGGTTCACAAGACTGAGAAGGATTATAACCTGACACTTGTGTATCCTTACTGAATTTGGAATGCAACAGCTCAAATCCAACCAAAATTAACTACGTCAGATGTCGCAGTCATGGAAATAAAAATTGATGAAGCCAAACAACAGGAGACAAGATGGAACTTGGGAAGTGTGCTGTATCAGGAATCAGAAAACTTGAATTCAGTCTCAGTGACCACACCTTGGTCTGCAGGAGGCACCTCCATGGTGTTTGCCCAGCCTCCACCCCAGTTTCTGCTGGGAAATGCTCCTCCCTCCCACCCCACCAAGTGCTTCCAGTGGGGCTGGGGGTCAGATGCTCACTGCACGTGGCACAAACCACCAGAGCTCTGCCCTTGGATTTCTTGCTTTGAACTAAAAGAAGTTGGCTCTCTGTGCTCTGCAGCAGGATCTGAGAGACCCCCATGGTCCTGTTTCCTCCATGTGGAAGCAGCAGTTCTGTAGAAGGGAAATAGGTGGCTGATGCACCAAGAGCCACAGAGACAAGAATCAGAACATCCAGCAACTGTCCAGCTCCAATCCCATCATTCTGAGGCCTCGATCCAGTGCGGCCCTTCTCATAGTGTGAGTCCATGAGCCATTCCATTCCCCTCACACCTGAGCCCACTTGATGTGGGATTCTCTCACTTGAAATAAAAAATGCCTGATGGACAAGAATGCCATGAATTAATCTCTCAGGGCCTTGGTGTCTTTGAAAAAACTTTAAAGCACTGTATTACTGGGGAGGTCGGTCTCTCTTCTGTCAAAAAGACCTGAAATAACAGTTTCTTACTCACAGGTAAAACTTCAAAGCTGGCTTGCCAGTCTGCTCTGTGAATTTGGCAGGGGCCCGGGCTCTTTCTCTCCGGGGATGCTGACCAAGGAAATGACTGCCCAGCCAGGGCGGGGATTTGTCGCTATTTCTACCTGAGAGGATTTGATCATAGTTAGGGACCAATGACCATGCATGTTTCCTCTTCTTCCCTCTTGTGAATGGGAGTTTTTACTGTCATTAATCTAATCCTGCACTATCGCTGCATGATGAGTCTAAGGAAGAAACAGATGACTTGTTTTTACTATGGAGAGGAACCTCATCTAGGTATGACAGAGATGACAACACATCCCCCAGAGATCCTAGACTCTGAGCTCGGTGCAGAGACTCAATGGGAGGTTAAGATGGTCTCTTCTGGGCAAGGGCTGGGTGTGGTCTATGAGGGAAGAAGAATGCATATGGATATTCAAGTGGCCAAAATGGGTATGTTGACAGAGACTGCTAATTGTTCCCAAATATCTCCTTTTTAATAGAATACCCAGCTTTTAGCCGAATAAAGAGTGCATATCCCAAGCTCCATGCAGCTAGGATGGCCATGTGACCAAGTTCTGCTTAATGGGATACAGCAGAAATGACATGCTCACCTATGGATCATGCTCCAAAAGGGAGAAGCACGCCCCTCTCCCTCTTACCCTCGCTCCTGATAGCTGATATGCCAACTGGGTGGTAAACCATCTAGGACAGTGCAGATGTGACCAATCCCTTAGGGGTGGTGAACAACTAGACAAGAGGATCCTGGGCCCCCAACACATATCTACCCTGGACTCTTACAGAGGAGAGAGAAATACTTCTGTCTGGTCTAATCCACTTTACATCGGTCTCTGTAAGGGCAGCTAGATGTTATTTCCTAGTATCACAAGTACTATGTAAATGCATATCCAAGTAGGTACTCATTTCAAATTGAAGTTCCTAGAAGTCAAGGACTAGGGCCACTTGATTTCCAGTGTGAATGTGAAACTGTGATACATGCTGGAGACAAGAATTTAAGGTGATTAAGATGGGTAGCGATGCTTTCATCTGGTCCTCCTTCCCTGGTTCTTTGGGGCAGCCATATGCTTGCCTTCTTCTTGGAAGTAATTCCTGCCCAGGATCCCCCTCACTCTTGCCAGGGCATGAAAGGCACTAGCTGCCTTGGTGTCCTGAGGCCAGGCAAAATTTGAAGTGAGCTTTCTTCCATAGAGTCAGATTACGAAAGACACAGGTATGGCTGCTGGGATATAGCAAAATGGTAGGGCCTCTGTGCCACTGTGGTGGGAGTGAGCCTGGGGCAGTCCTAAGAGCAGGACTGATCCTCGTGCCCCTTACCCCAGATCTTACTCCATAACCCCATTATACCCCAACTAAAGGATTAGCACCTGACTCACCTGGTTAGCAAGGCTTACCAGGACCTTGCTTCAAGGCTAAATCTAGTGTCTGTTCTCATTTATTGGACCCCAGGTATGTGAATAATTAAATACTTTGAATCATCCTCACCTGTGTGTACCAGGCTATATTTTTCCATCCACCTGTATGATCAGGCCATTCAAATGAGTTTCCACAACTGGGTGTCCACTTAGTTCCCCTGCCTGTTACTCCTTATTCACATTGGAACTAGAGCTCTGTCTTCAAACCCATGTCCTGATACTCTGCCATATTCTTGCAAATTACCTTCTTCTTTGGGTATAGTTGGGCCTTGCCATGAATGGAAGAGACTTTTAATGCCTTTCCTACCTGCCACCTTGACTCCTATGACCATGTGTAGCTCACCATATGAGAGCCCCTTCACAGATACCTACCTAACCACACTTGGGGGTGTTGTATAGATTGTAGTTGAAAGCCTTGAAATCAGGAGACCTGGGTTCAAATCCTAGTTCCAACACTTAGTAATGAATGTGGCCTTGGGAAAATTAATCTTTCTAAACTTCAGTAGTTTTATCTTCAAAGTGGAAAGTATAGGGGCACCTGGGTGGCTCAGTCAGTTAAGCGTCTCTTGATTTTGGCTCAGGTCGTGATCTCAGGGTCATGAGATCGAGCCCTGTGTTAGCTCCACTCTGAACATGGAGCCTGCTTGGGATTCCCTCTCCCCCTCACCCTCTGCCCCTCCCCTCACTAATGCATGTGCACACACTCTCTTTATCAAAAAATAAATAAATAGGGTCACCTGGGTGGTTCAGTTGGTTAGGCTGCTGGCTCTTGATTTCAGCTCAGGTCATGATCTCAGCATCCTGGGATGGAGCCCCAGGTCAGGCTCCATGCTCAGCTAGGAGTCTGCTTCAGGATCTTCTCTCTCCCTCTGCCCCTACCCACCCCCTTTCTAAAATAAATAAATAAATCTTAAATAAATAAATAAACAAAAGGAAAAGTATAATGCTTACTTCATAAGCTTGTAATTAAGAATTGAATGGGGGTGCCTGAGTGACTCAGTCAGTTAAGTGACCAACTCTTGATTTCAGCTCAGGTCATGATCTCAGGGTCCTGAGATCGAGTCCCATGTCGGGCTCTGCATTCAGTGGTGAGTCTGCTTGAGATTCTTTCTCCCTCTCCCTCTGCCACTCCCCCTGCTCACATGCACATTCTCTCTTTCTCTCCCTCTCTCTCAAATAAATAAATAAATCTTAAAAAAAAGAATTGAATGATACATAGTAAGTAGTCAAGAAATGGTAACTGATCCGTGTGCCATCATAGCTGAGCTCACCATCCACTGGGCTATTACTCTTCAGCCATCAGGCTGTCTCTCAGCAGTCAGTCTCCACAGATGAGATATTCTCCTTGATCCATCTGGTCCTGGATTATGTCCCTATCCTATGTGATAGTGTTTCCAATCCCCAGGTGAATGTGCTCAATCCCACCCAAAGCATGATGACCTTGTTCATGGTAGGCCCTCAGCACATGCTTATGGAATCGATGAATGATTGAACACATGAATTAAATATGGTGCTGATATCTATTGTTTTCTAAATACACATGAAATATCTACTGTAAGTAAAGACCTGTTGTAATTGCTGTGGAGAGTGCATGAAGTTGATAAGCATGGTGGCTTCTCCCAAGGTGGTCAGCATCCTTTGTCCCTCAGTATCATTGTCAGGAAGGACAAGATGAGTCAGTTGACATATCATCTCTTCATTCTCCACACTTCCACCAACATCCTAGAACTCACAGGAAGAGAACCACCACAAAGGGCATTCATATCTGCTTCTGAGTTCCTGGGATTAACCTAACTCTTACGCTCTGGTGGCCTCTGTGGTAGACATGAGTCAGTCAGAGCAATCTGTGCTCCCTCTCCTACAGAGGGACTGCCTCCCTGAATGCATTCATGGAGGCCTGGCCTACCAAGGGGCAAATCAGCGGGGAAGGAGGAGGTAACAAGGATGTGAGTGTCACTGTGAGTTCCCCCACAAGGAAGGAATTTCCAGGCTCTGGCACAAAATCCAAGAGCAGCTGATCCTGTCCTGGGAACAGTGCAAGCCTCTGGTACTGATAAAACTGAGAAAATGTCAGAAGGGGTAAATTTCCCTGCTTTTGGACGTACAAATATGGCACCTGTTCCATGAACTGGGACAGGTCCCCACTCCATCACCTCAGAGCCTCACCCCTCAGCACAGCCCTAGCGTTTAGAACAAAGAAAAATGTTTATTTGGCTTTGTTCCAATGATTATCTCAACCTTGCCTTGAGGATCTGTATGCATAGATAAAAACCATCTCTTTCCCTTTGTTCTCCATTCTCTAGTGTAAGTATCAAGTTCGAAAAAATATTTCCATCATTTTAGAAAGAAGTGGGAACAAAAATAATGTTAGGAAGGACCAGAGTAACAAAGGAAGAGAAAGCAATTTGATGAAAGAAGAGTGAAGATTGGGGCGCCTGGGTGGCTCAGTTGGTTAAGCGACTGCCTTCGGCTCAGGTCATGATCCTGGAGTCCCGGGATCGAGTCCCGCATCGGGCTCCCTGCTCAGCAGGGAGTCTGCTTCTCCCTCTGACCCTCCCCCCTCTCATGTGCTCTCCCTCATTCTCTCTTTCTCAAATAAATAAATAAATAATCTTAAAAAAAAAAAAGAAGAGTGAAGATTGGGATAAATGGAAGAAATGGAAGAATTAATCCTGAAGGAACCAGTTGGTGCTTTTACATAATCAGGAAAACACAGGCCAAGGGCACACTGTTGGGCTTATAGTTGCAAGAACCCATCTACCTGTAGACCTACAGACGACTGAACTTGGAGTCTGAGTCCATCAGGGAAAAGTCAGAAATGCTATCAAACTATTTTCACAATGATTTTCCTCCTCTGTGGCTACAAGTACAAGAAGTGTCCATGAAGAGATTCCAACCCATCAGGCCTGTGGCTGCTAGTTCAGACTTTCCCTGTGGATGCTCTCTTCCCTCTTCCTGCTCACACAGCCTCTAGCCACTGGGTTGGCTCCAGGCAGAGCCATGTTCCGCAGACAGTGTCCTGCAATGTGGCCCTCCAGTCTGGCCTAGAGGGCAAGCATGTCTGTTGGGCAGATAGGAGATTAGTGGTGCCTAAGGAATCAAGGCATCCTGTGGGCTCTGTCCACCTTGGGCCCAGACCTGCATTTCCATATATTCTTTAAGCCAACTGAGTGATAAAAAAGAAGGGACAGCCATTCATTCCAGCACTTCACTTTATTGATTGCAATAATTGATTAATTGCTGTTGCATAGTAGCCTTTTTCTCTGCATCAGTTATATGGACTCTTAAAGCATAAGGACCATGTCCTAGTCATGGGGACTCTCTGTACAGTGGTGAGCAGGGTGCAGCTGTGTGTTGGAATATGAGTTTGAATGTGGACACATGGACTTTGATTCTCTTTTCAGGCCTAGTTCCCCATCCTAACTGTCCTCTATGTGTGGAAATATGACTTCCATCTGTGGCAAAGGAGCATGAAAGTTTGCCAAAATTTCCCCTGCTGCAGAGCTTCTCTCTGGCCAAAAATGACTCAATCAGGTCTTAAGCAAAAGACCTGGAACGTCTGTCACTTCTAGGGGCCTCATGCCAAGCACAGGATGTAAAAGCTCACTTCTTACTCTTGCTGCCCACTTCTTATTCTATCCAACATAAATCTCCTTTCCACCCTCAGATGACCTTCCTTTCAGAAGTACAAAGGCACTAGCTCACCTTGGGCTCAGCTTTGCCAACAGTCACAGATTTCTGCACCATGGTATCTCCTCTCTTTCCCTGGAGAGCATCCCAAACTTCCTCTCACCTTGGAATATTTTGGGCATTGGGAACTGGATAGGGATAACAAAAAGAAGGGCTCAAAGTAGCTGAGCTTCCTACATTCCCTTCTTTGGCACATGCTCCTCATGGGCCCTCCAGCCCTTCATCCATCCATCCCTGCTCTGGGCCTGGACATCTGTCCTGGTGCAGGAGGCTGAAGGACAGGGAGGTTGAGGCAGGGACCTTGCTCTTACTCATGAGGTTTTCGTACAATCTTGTCTAGGTCACTTCCTTGCTTTGCCCATTAAAAGAAAAACAATCCAGAAAGAGCCTTCTTTTTCTCTGCTTCCTACTTTTTTCTAAAAGATTTTATTTATTTTTGCACATGCACGCACAAGGGACAGAGAGCACAAGTGAACATGGGGGAGGGGCAGAGAGAGAGGGAGAAGAAGACTCCCTGCTAACCAAAGGGACCCTGGGATCCCAGGACCCTGGGATCATGACCTAAGCAGAAGACAGATACTTAACCCGCTGAGCCACCCAGGCGCCCTCTGTTTTCTACTTTTATTTCCCCTTCAAGAGCCAATGGCCACAGAATAGTCCAATAGCCTGAATGGGGGACAGGACAAAGCAGAAAAAGGAAAGACTGGAGAAAAATTGTTTCATTGTCACATTTCAAACATATTAACCGACAGCAAAGGGACTCTTTTAATGTTATTAGTTTTTATGAATATATTTATTATATGCATGAAATGCGAAATTCTTGAAATGCATCAAATACCATTCTATAGGCTTGTAAAATTACCCAAGTTACTGGAGCATAGGTATTCATAGACCAGAAGATACTAGTAAATCCATGTGAATCTTAATTAATACAATTATATTTTCACACAGACAAAATTTCAGAGTGCTTATTATAATCATTCAACTAGCTGGCTGGTTCCTCCTCAACATCATCACTACTCTGAGTAATTGTGCATAGAAAATATTTTAACAAATCATTAAAAAAAATATATCAAGATACAGAGATAATTCACTTCATTCCTCATCTGTAAATCCTAATCCAGTCTAAGTATATTCACATCTCTTTTAAATAGTCTCTGTAGGCCCCTTAAGCTTTCTAATCTCTTCTTTGAAAAAACTGCTCAGTTCTGAAAAATGTTTCTCCTGGCATGATACCTGGTCCCGTGATTTCTGCCCTGGACTCCTACCAATTCTGAAGGCCCCACCACTGGAAACCACATCCCTGAGGAGCCAAATCCGTTGGTAAACTCTCTGGGATGCCATAATACTGTTCTCGCACCATATTTCACCCCCTGAAAAAGTGCCAGAAGGTTTTATTTCTGTTCTGCTAAATGACATGATCCAAAATGTTTGAACAGGATCACCCTAAGTGTGGTCCACCCAGGAACCCACCCCCTACAGTGACACAAATGCATTCACTGCACAACAGAGGTGGGTTTTTTTCATCTTTAGATAGATCATTTTTAGATAGACTTTGGATCCTCTCCAGGTTCAGAAGAAACTTTTCCAGGAGTAAATGGGAGCCAGTGAAGTAATCCATTGAAGATTCTTGCCCTGGCTTTATTTTTCTAGGACTAATACATATATTTTTGAAAACTTACCCTTCTGCTTGGTCGTCCGATCCAGGCTTTTTTTCTGGTGATAAGAGGATAGTCTGAGATAGATGTCCTTCCTTGCCTTGGTCTCTTTTCATTAATTGAAATTAAAGAATGCTGTATCTCTTGCTATTTTTTAGTATGCTTGATTTTCATCTTACAGTGGTCTTTCCAAAATGATATGTAAGTGGAGTAGTTATTCACATGGTATGGTGACAGGTAAGAAAGCCCATAATCACTTCAAAACATTATTTATGCACAAGTGAGTAAGTGCCTGTGTGTGTGTGTGTGTGTGTATGTGTGTGAGCAATTGTTTTGCTTAAAAGCCCATCATTAATGAATCACTCACTTGGGGAATTAAAAAATGTATATTCTCAAGTGTGAAAGAAAATTTTTTAAAGTATACCTCTAATAGGCCTAACTGATTAAGTCATTCTGTCTTCAAGTATCAGACTTCCCCAGAATGTTCTTTATTTTTTTTTTTATTTTATTATGTTAGTCACCATACGATACATCATTAGTTTTTGATGTGGTGATCAGATTTAAAATTACAGCTTTAGGAAAACAAACAAACAAACAACAACAACAACAAAACCTTACAGTTTTGGGGCCCTACTCAGGCCTACAAAAGCAGAATGTCTGGTGGGAGAGGCCAAGGATCTGTGCTTTTAACAAACATTCTAAGTATTTTTAAGAACCCTAAAGTCTGAGATTCACAGGATTAAATATTAAGAATAGCTATTCCATGTCTAAAATTAACAACTCAGGAAACTGGCTTTTTCTTCCCTTCCCCTATGTTCATCTGTTTTGTTTCCACATATGAATGAAATCGTGTATTTGTCTTCCTCTGACTGACTTACTTTGCTTAGCATAATACCCTCTAGTTCCATCCACATCATTGCAAATGGCAAGATTCATTCATTCTTTTTGATGGCTGAGGAATAGTCCATTGTGTATATACACCACATCTTCTTTATCCATTTATCTGTTGATGCACAGGTGTTGGCAAGGATGCGGAGAAAGGGGAACCCTCTTACACTGCTGATGGGAATGCAAACTGGTGCAGCCGCTGTGGAAAACAGTATGGAGGTTCCTCAAAAAGTTAAAAATAGAGCTACCCTATGACACAGCAATTGCACTACTAGGTATTTATCCAAAGGATACAAAGAATCTGATTTGAAGGGGCACATGCAACCCAATGTTTATAGCAGCAATGTCCACAATAGCCAAAATATAGAAAAAGCTCAGATGTGCATCGACAGATGAATGGATAAAGAACATGTGGTGTATATACACAGTGGACTATTCCTTAGCCATCAAAAAGAATGAATCTTGCCATTTGCAACGATGTGGATGGAACTAGAGGGTATTATGCTAAGCAAAGTAAGTCAGTCAGAGAAAGACAAATACACGATTTCACTCATATGTGGTAACAAAACAGATGAACATAGGGGAAGGGAAGAAAAAATAAAATAAGATAAAATCAGAGAGGGAGACAAACCATAAAAGACTCTTAACTCTAGGAAAGAAACTGAGGGTTGCTGGAGGGGAGGTGAGGAGGGAGATAGAGTAACTGGGTGATGGGCGTTAAGAAGGCCACTAGAAGTGATGAGCACTGGGTGTTATATGCAACTGATGAATCACTGAACTCTACCTCTGAAACTAAAAATACACTATATGTTAGTTAATTTATTTTAAATTTTAAAAAAAAGAATAGCTATTTTTATCCCAGCTTACATAATCTCACCACAAAAAAAAAAAAAAAAAATCCTGGGGTCTCCCAAGATTTAGTCTTCATGTGGACTTGCATTCAAAGAAACAGTCTGATACCAGAATCCACAAAAATATTTTACAACAGATATCATGATAATGGCAGGGTGTGAGTCTCACAGAATAATTTACACCAGAAACATTCCCAACTACCCTCTTCATGCATCTCTCCCTTTCCTCCAATTTTTCTACTCTCAAAAAAATATATATATCCATTAAAAATCTTTCCCTCTTATGCACTGAGAAACAAAAGCTACAAAAGAAATCTCTGGATAGTTGAAGAAATATGAACATGAGCTCTATGTAGCTCATAGTATGTTATTATAGAATTGTTAGTTTAGTTAGGTGTGAAAATAGTCTGGTTATATAAGTGATGTCTGTAGTCTTTAGGAGATGTATTTGGGGCTGAGGTAGCATGACATCTTCAACTTACTTTCAAATGGTTCAGAAAGAAAAGTATAAATATGTGTACTTGTATGTATATACACATATATACATATATACACACATATGCATATACATACATGTGTATGTGTGTGTGAGAGTGAAAGCACATATGGCTAAATGTTAATGATTGGGTTAATCCAAGGTAATTATATTACCTTCTAACTATTTTGTAGATTTAAAATTTTTAAAATAAAAAGTTGGGGAAATACAAATCTTCTGTCTTGCTGTTCTGTCCCACCTCCCATGTCCCATCACATGCTGCCCACCTTCCACCCAGATGCAACTACCACTTCCTTGACCACACCAAACTACAAACCCCATACCTTCCAGGCTTCCCTTGCAAGCAATGGAAGCAACTTGAAGGATATTTGTTCTCGCTCTAATGCTCTTCCCAAGAAATTTCAGCGTATAAAATTCTCCACCTACTAAAGCATGGGTATGCTTATCACTTAGTCACCAACTAACAGCTAACTGAAAAACTCCAGAGTGTATAAAGGTCCTAAGGGCCTGGAGAAATAAAATCCTGCACATCGTCCAGGATCCTATTGGCCTGATTGCATTTTTAGGTGGATGGACAGAGGGCACATTGGTATCTCTGGTCTAGACAGGCCATGAGAATTCTCAAGAACAAATAGCTTCCATTTTCCACCAAACCTACTCATCACTGAAATCCTTTCTCCTCCAACCACTGTTCTCTAGTACATTCTCAGTCCTCAATTAGCTCAGGAAATCCTTATGACTAAGTATGACCGCTCTTGAATGGCGAGAGGGATGGCTTCACAGTGTGCTAGGCAGTGGCTTGTTATTTGCCTCTGTCAATTGCAGCCCTGAAGAGATCTCAGGGACAACAGGCCCAGAGCCCTCAAAATCAAGGGAGAAGCGAGATGCCGCATCCAGCAGCCATTGTGGGGTATTACATTAAGTAGGCCGCCGGAATTTTGTGGAGTTTATTAGAGCGAAGCCAAGCCTCATTAACAATACTGTGATAAATGTCACTGTGGTTAAATGCACTCTGATTATGTGTGTGATCCCAGAAAGCAACAGCTCAAAGGAGAACTTCATCGGAGGAGTTGGGCTAGGGGAAGGGGGACTGGGAGCCCCCACGAGAGGCTAGGGAGCAAGAATTAAGATGAGACACAAAACCTAAAAGAGACGCTTCTCCTGGGAGAACAGATACTGCCCTGAGCCATCCCACGGGGGGCATTTTGTGATTCCTTAGTGAGGAGGAGTTTAGAAATAAATACCAGAAAAAAAAAAAAAAGAAGAAAAGAAATAAATACCAGAAACCAACTGTGGTGGTGTGAAAAATTGGCCCCCAAAGATAGCCCAGAATCTGTGAATATTACTTTTCATGGCTGATGAGACTTTGAAGGTGTTAAAAATCAAGGATCTTGAGATGGGAGGATTATCCTGGATTATCTTGGTGGGCCCTAAATGTGGTCACAAGGGTCCTTCTAAGAGAAAGGCAAGAAGATCAAAAGAGAGAGAAGGCCCCCGGGACGACGGTAGCAGACGTTGGAGTGTTGCAGCCCCCAGCCCAGGCCAAGGAATGCCAGCAGCCTCTAGACACTGCAAGTGACAAGGGACAGATCCTCCCCTGGAGCCTCCAGAAGGAACCAGCCCTGCTCACAATTTGATCTTCGATTTCTGACCTCTAAAACTATAAGAGAGTAAATTTGTGTTGTCACTAAATTTGCGGTTAATCTGTTACCATGGCATCAGGAAGCTGATACACCAATCACACAGATGTTTACTGTATGTGGTAATGCTGAAGGCAGCTAAGCAGCAAACCGTAGCTCTCATTTCCCAGCTTAGGTTCAGTATTTCTCATTAGCTCCCACTTTCTGGATCTTCATAAAATTGTGCGTTAAGGGATTCCATCAAGAACTGGTATAGACTACAGGGAGATACCTGAAGGGGGTGGACCCTACCCACTCCGGCAGTCAAGGCGGACAGACTCCCGCAGCAGCAGGACGAGGCAAGGGCTCTTTCAGAGCTCTCTCCTGGAGCCGTCCCCATCCTCACAGCTGAGCCCACTTCCTTTTCCGGCTCCCGTCTGGCCACAGCACGTAGGACATCACGGGCTCCTGGAACTGGGCGGGGGTGGGAGGGAGCCTTAGGGTTGTTTGACAGCGGGGCCCCAAACAGACCAGTGAGAGACAGTCCACGTACTAGAAACGAACAGCCACCCGTACATTTGAATCCTAGCCCCACAGCGACCAGCTACAAATTCTGAGCTTCTCTTTTAGCTGAAAATCAGATAATAATAAAGTTCTTACTGACTAGCTTTCTTGTGCGGATGAAGCCAGATTACAGAAGGAAAGGCCCTAGCATGGTAGCTGTTCAGAGTGTTGCTATTAATAACAGGAAATGACTTGCCCGCGCTCCCACAGAGCGTGACGCCAGGGGCGGGACCGCCTCCCACGTCCCTGGACAATGGCCCTCTGGCTCACGGAGCACGACACCATTTCAGGAGTCTCGGGTTGCCTTGGACTCCTCTGGAGCAACTATGCACGCTGCCTGCCAGCCGTTTCGCTGACCCACGGCCGCTGCCTGGACAGCCCTCCGCTCATTGAGGCGACATGGGCACAGTGCAAGCTGCGTGACACAGGAGCACGATTCACACTGGGCCGGGGGCCACCGGCACTTGGATGAGCCGAACAATGCTCCTTCCTCAAGGAAGTTCCATTTGAGAGTGTCCGGACAAGAACAGAAATAGCATTTATGGTGTAGAGTGAGCAGAAAGCCAGAAGAGGGGCAGCGCAGGTACCATGATCAGCTCGTGGGCGGATGAAAGGCTTCAGGAGGGCTGTGATTTACGTGAGCCCCGGAATCGGGCAGGACTGTGACAGATGGTAGAGGGACAAGGAAGGGGTGGGAACATCTGAGACCCGCTTAGACAATGGCAAGCAGTCTGCCACGGGTGGCATTTAGGGACAGTAGACATGCTTCTACCCACTGCACTCCAAATGCAAAGGCCATTCCTCGGTCAGGAGAGTTCCGCTTGATTCTTTACGCTCACTGCAGGGCATTGAGAAGGGCAGAGTGCTTAAACCAATGCTCAGCTGCTTCCCTTTCTCTAGGTATAGCCCACAGGTAAATTTGGGGCTGATTTTCACTCTTTGGGGAGAAACAACTTTGTCCGCTTCTCTGAAACAGTCATAGAGCCAGCAGGTACCAATGGCAGGAGGAAAATCCTCAAGAGACATGTGTGGCTGGAAGAAGGCATCTCCAGGAACTCCTTGATGAAGAGTTCTGCAGAGGGACTGTGCCACTTTCTGGGGAGATCCTAGGCCCTCGTTTCCCAATTCTGGGAATCAGAGAAGCTGGCTGACACGGGCTAGGGGCCTCTGGCTGTTGTCTGAGGCCAGAACAGAAGCTAAGGGTGCCAACAGGAAGTTTACAAGAGGGAAGGGGGTCTGTGGTGGTGACGGAAGCTCAGTCAAGTGCCTAAGGGTTGTGGGAGATGACTAGTCCTGGCAAGGCCGGGGCCTAATGCTCAAGGCCTTTGCAACCCAAGAGGCTAGCACAGTGCAGCATTCTGGAACAAATGCCTGGGAATGTAGGAACGAAAGGGGCAGTGATCCTGGAGCCCAATCACTGAGGCATAATCGGGGATCCACGCTGGGGAGGCCACCAACCCCAACCCCCACCAGAAGAAGAGAAGCATCCACCAGACAGGACAGGACTATTCTTCTGGGTGCCAACTACTTCCTTCTGAGCAGGGAAGAAGCTGTGCTGGGTTAGTTAGAAAAAGACAAAGGTGTTGATTACATCCGTACTGGCTGGTCAAAAGGGTCTGCCATTTCCACAGGTGTTCGGTGTGCAATTTGGTGCGCAGATTTTAGCACGCCACTATTTATGTGCAGACCTGTATCAATGCCATCGCTTTCACGAGCTGGACTCTAGCAGGGACTCTGGCTGTTAAGCAGGCATGTTGAGCATGGAGGGTGGCAGCCATCCAGGTGCCGGGATGCTTTCTGATGAGGCAGTACTTGTTAAACATCTTAAAAGTCTTCCCTAGAACAGGTTCCACGTAGATGATATTAAATTCATAAGTAAAATCCTTGTCAATTTGTCTCATTTATATTCAATCCAGATAAAGGTCCCTTTTCTCCACAGCTTCCTGTCACATATTATTTTTTAATCAGATAATTTAGCATCAAACTACACTGGTATGGAAGAAAGCAGATGACTAGAAGGGAGACTGGGCTAATTTCAGTTGGTCTTCGGAAGTTCAAAACAGGGTGTTGGATGGAGCATCTGGTCACATTCCTCGGAGTCTCAAATTCACCCAGATCAATAACTATATTTTCTTTCTAGCCCTCCTTATCTTCAATCTGTCTCCCCAGCTGCACCACTTAGTGTGATCACAGAGTGAAGGATGGCTTCCCGGGCTCTTCAAGTCAGGTCATTGTGGGACTTCTACCTTGAAAGCTGGTATCACAAGGAACTGCAGGGGAAGAGTGACCATGGCCCAGGGCTGTTGACCTAGGGGGCCCTGGCTCCCCATTTTGCCAGGGAGACACAAGGACAAACAGCTGCTCTGGGCATGTCTGCGTATATGTAAATATCTACATACTCACTCTGAACTCTGAGAGCAGTCTGGCCATCTGCCACCAATTCAATGTGTGTCTCAACTCTGCAGTCAGGGTCGCAGATGGAGATGAGGTAAGCAGTGGGCATCTCTACCCCAGTCTCAAGCATGCAGACAATCCCAGAGCTGAATTTCTGAGCCTTTGAGGTTTTCCCATCACACTATTTCAATAAACAGAGAGCACAATTCAAATGAAATGTTGTGTTACTGTTCCATTGTTCTGAACGGGGCAGAGAAGTGCCAAAGTGTTATTAACAAGACAAGGTTGAAAATGCCCAGACAATGAGACATCCAGATACCCTTTCACTGTCTTATCCAAAGCTGTTCTCTAAACACAACCACTAACTCTCCCTCTCAGATCCAAATCAACAGCCCATTGAAAAAAGTTCCTACTTCATATCTCAGAGACAAAAGTAAAGACAGTCCCAAATAAATCCTATTATACCTCCTCCTGCTCTCCCTCCCTCCCCCACCTCAAAGCTTCACCATCTTAACTGTTCTGTCTTTCACTGGATTCTCAGCACTGCTGCCTTGTTTCCATAGAATCACAGAAGTCAAAGCTAAAGAAGACTTTACATGATTTTTCCCTTTACACAAACCTCCAAGGGCAAGATGTTACCAAACTCCTACTCTTAGATCCACAACAGACTTTCCTGTGGGAGTTGGGCCTGAGCACAAAGTCACACGTGATTATCGAGTCTTGTCATACATGTTGGAGAAAGGCATCAGGCTTGGCAGGTTTAAGATGGCCGTGGTAATGTTTTCCCCTTCCAAAGGAGCTTTCATGCCTCTATTCGGCTCTCATTTTCTGCTCAGGATTAGAAACCTCAAGTTCATGCACGGTTCCGAGCACTCTCATGATATACTCTATCTTTTACTAGTACATACGCATAGTCCAAGCCAAGAAGCACTCAGAGAGATGGATGGGGCAGAAGACAGGGAAGCAGGCAAACTCCAGGAAACTTTGGCCTCTCTGTTCCATAAGGTGACCTCAGAAGGGGGCTCTATGTGTACTTCCCAGGTGCATGCAAGCAAGCAGAAAGCCAACTGTTAAGAAGACGATGATACTTCAGAACACCTGCCTTGGAGGGTTGACCTCCCATGATCCAGTTATAGGCCCTACCTTTCTTTCTCCAGACCAAAGAGTACCTGCCTCTTGTACCATTCTTTTGGGGTCTGCCTTGGATGGTTTTACAGTATTAGAAAAATCCAGGTTGCATCTTAACACCTTTAATATCTTAAGAATAAAAAAATTGCCTAATGATAGAAATGTAAGGCATTGAAAGCTGGCCAGTGCGAGAAATATTTAAAAACCCCCAATTATGATGGTAGATGACCATCAACTGCGTGGGGGGTTCTTGTGTTTATTCTTAAACAATAGAGGGAATATTACATTGATTTTTCATATGTCCTCCCATTACATTATTTTTCCATCACAGTTGAGAATGATAAGGCTTTGGGAGGTGCATCAAGTAGGTAGACAAGAGCAATAAGAAAATATCTCCAGACCTTTCTGTCTATCAGTCTAGCAATGTGGGTATGTCACATGGCCAAGGACAAGTCTTTCCTTCTGGACCAGCTCACCAGGGCAGCTTGGCCCACAGACCCTGTACACCAAGAGGGAGCAGGTTTACACACAAAGAAGGTGCACTTTATCATGAACTATCCATTTTCAAAACTAGGAGTTTGCTCTCCACACCCACCCAAAAATCGGCCCTTTTAAGAATCATGATCAGACCATATTGATCACTTCTCTAAGCATCTCTTCAAGTGATTCTCTAGACACACTTGACTGAGCTGGATTTAATTTAAGCACTTTGCTATCTACAGATTCTATCAGCTTAGCTTTGTGAAAATTATGACATTAAGGACCCAGCTTCCCTAAGGAGCTTTGAGTGCTGATGTTCCTGATATCTTGAATTTCCTCAGCTCAAGGAAGGATTTGGGTAAGTCTGCCCCTCCTTTTGAGGTGAACCCTGCATTGTTGTCACCTTCCTCACATTATCAGCCATGCTGTCTTGCCACCCAGATTTCTCTTCTTGACAAGCAGTAGGCTAAGATCACATACACAACACCAACACATTCTATTCAACTGAGGAGCAACTTCCCTGTCTACAGAGAGAAAAGAATGAAGAAATTTGAAGGAGCCAGATCCCCGTCCTACCATTTTTTTAAAAATCATCTTTGACACCTCTGGAGAAGGTCATTGTAGCTAACATCTGCTGGCCCGGTTCTTTGATTCGTTGACAGTGGGGCAGAGTGGGAATTATGGGTGTGCAGAGGAGATAGATTTTCAACCCCTTTATTTTCTTGAAACTATTTCCTCTCATAGTGTGAATGGAATTTTAAAAATGATATCTGAAACACAGCAGGAAAATAATGTAAATCTAGTGCTGGGAAATTCTTCCCTCCAGGCACCATTCAAAAACCAGGCTCTTCTGAGAGAAGTTCCAGGGGTTCAGGACAGTTGAGAAGGTTCTTTCTTTGCCTTGTCTGATGGCAACAAGGAGAGAGAAGAGAGTGTGTGGGGAATGAGCACTGAGACCCTGAGCTCAGAGCGTGGAGCAGTGAGTCAGCCCTGGAGCCACCCACGGAAAACAAGCATTCAGCCTGTTGAGATGAGATCTGGAGGCGTGTGTAGGTGCATCTCGTGTTTCAGATGCTTTCAGTGTATTTTGTCATAGCATTTGTTCCACTAAGATTTGCTTCAAAGAAAAAAATCCAGGAAGCTAACGTCAACAACTAAGAGGATTTTGTAAATACCCTTCCTCCCACTTCAAGTGGCAGTGCCTACATCAACACTTACCATACATCAGTAATGCTTTTGAAAGGAATTATGCGAAAACAACAGCCAAAAGTTCCTGTTATTTCAGGAAGCTTTTACCAAACATCTACTTTGATTTCATACTTCCGAACACAAGTAGCCATGACCGTACTTTTAAGTGGAAACCCTGTTCTGACATGGATGAGTAATATCGCCATGACACAAACCCTGGTAAACAGGGAAGCACAAATGGGACCTGGGAAAGTGACTTCTGTAAAAGGCCATCCCCACTCTAATATAATATATAATGTGGGGCAAGCCTGGGTGATTATATAACCCACCTGAAAAGGATGTAAAGCTTTTAAGTAGCAATAGGGGCTGAAAGTTCCCTCAAGGATGGGATGGTTGTAGTAAGACACAGAAAACACCAGAGGTGAAAATGAGGTTGAATGAAATGGCTTTTGGGTAACACTTAGACTTTTGTTCTTGCTTTGTTTTTCTCATCAAAAACTATAGTGTTATAATCCTTCCCCACTGTATCAGCAGGAGGCATTGAAGGCTGTGAAAGTTTTATTTGTTTGTTGGATTTGGGAAGTGTAAGCAAAGACCAGAGAACAGTAACAAGCAGTAACAATGCAACTGATGAATGATGTGAAGCTGGGGAAGGAAATCTTTGCCCCTGATGGTCAACTCAGAGAAAAATGCAGAGGGTGCTCATCCACTAGTACCAAAAGTAGAGCATCCTAGTGTTACTCTGGGGTTTCTATCTTATCCTAGGGATGGGGTTGAAGCCAGCTAACAGTTGGGGCTTATTCAAACTAATTGGGACAATCTTTCAAACTAAAAAAAGATTTGTATTCCAAATCATAAAAAGCTTGTATGGTCCTTCCTATCCCTCCCTTTTCCTGAACTATCCAGTACTAGAGCTAATAGATGAGGCAGAGCAAAAGATGGAAAGAAGGAACCACAGTGGCCCAGCGTGGGGTGAGGAAGGCAAGAAGGACAAGGGGCATATTTGCATACAAGAATCACCTGCAAGGGATGTTGGAATTCAAGCAGGGCAAGGAGGTCATCCAGATGGGGGTGGGGGAGGGGAAGCAACAATGGTCCAGCTTAGGGGATTAGAGCTCTAGTGGGGTGAAGGGTATCCATGTGGGGATGGCATCAGTGGGGACTGGATACATACAAGAGATTGATCAAATAAGCAAATGTGCTAAGGACAATAGGATTCAGGTTTTTCATTGCCTGAGAAGGCAGTTACAAATAAGGAAAGAGAGGAAACCAGAATGAACCCCACAGTATTGGTTTGAAATTGGAGATACTGATGTTATTCCTTGGGATTTTCAAAACATATGGATAGATAAATACATGTAAAGACATATATGAGGTTATAGAGGTAAAAGAAGTGTCTATACATATACATATATTTTTATATATGTATGTGTGTGTACATACATACATTTCCTACAGACATATATACTCTATCTCTGTCCACTGAGAAAGCAATATTCCAGGAGCAATGAGTACACCTAGAACCCAGATGTTGGCTTCTAAATACCCTTCTCTGCTAAAAGGAACCAGAGCTCCTTGGAGAAACAAATGATTCCACGGCCAGGGAAGGAAAAGTAGTAATGAGTCAGGAACATCTAATTATACTAGAAAAGAAGGAAGTGTTCAAATGATGATTGGGGACACATCAAAGTGTAACAGAAATTAGTTTGAAGGGACATCTCCTGGCCAAATCCAGGGTAATTAGAGAAAAGCATGAGTCCATATTGATACAAATAGGCATAAACTGGAACTTAATAGAATAAGAAGATATTTACATAGTTTAAAACTGCTCCCTTCACAATACTTATTTACATAGTTTAAAACTGCTCCCTTCACAATAATTATTAATTACAAAGAGTAAAGGAACACGTTTGGTGTGGAGAAGACTGGCAGACACCATAATCAAGTATCTAAGTGAATCGTATCATTAATGGGACAAATGGACTTTGTGTACCTCCTGATAGGATGCATTGAGAAGAACACAGCATCACCTCTGATATTTCTGCAGAAAATGCATGACCAAAATCTAATTATGAGGACACATCAGACAAACCGAATTGAGGGGCATTCTACATTACACTAGGCCGTCATCTTCAAAAATGTCAAGATCCTGAATGTCAAGCAAAGACTGAGAATCTATTTGAGACCAGGAAATTAATGTGGCATGACAACTAAATGCAGTACGTGATTTTGGGTTGGATTATCTTGCTACACAGGCCATTATTGGGACAACTGATGAAACTGGAATGAGGTCAGAGGATTAAATTGTAGAAATGTATTATATGCTAATTTTAATGATTATATTGTGGTTATGCAGAAGAATGTCCTTCTTTGTAGGAAACACACACTAAAATATTTAGAAATGATAGCGTATTAAGATAGAGTATTAAGTTGGCAACTTGATCTCAAATAGTTCCAGGAAAAAAAATTTGGCATTTGCAACTTTTCTCTGTTTGAGATTTAAAAAAAAATGTTTTTAAAGACTCTTGTAGGAAAAATAAGTTCTACAAAGATCTTTGCTTCATTTAATATAGCACTGGGGTTTTCTGAATAGTAATTCTAAGCCAACAATCATAACAGAATTATCTAAGGAATTTTTCAAAACATACACATACACACACAAATATACACAAATGCGCACACACACACACACACAGAAAATTATTCAAATTTAGCCACTGATCCTAGCTGAGTGAATGCTAGTAAGGAGACATTGATACTGAACCAAAGAACTGGCCTGTGGTTATGTGTGTCTATTATTGCAACACAAATAAAGGGTTCAAAAGACCCTTTGAGTCACTGAAGAAAAGCAATGACTATATCTTCTTATTGATATGGTACCCAGATTAGCACATAAGAATGATAACTTCTTTTGTAATCTACATGGTTAATTCTCAAAGTTTAGGTCAGCAAATAGCAGGTGCTTAATAAATGGTAACAATAACCCTTACTGTATGCCAGAGGCTGTTGTCCCAACTCTGCACAACACAGCAAGGCATATATTAAGGAAAATATAACTACCCCCTATGTGAAAATAACCTGTCCACTTGAGGCTCAGTGAGGCTGAGGCTCTTGCTCAATATCACATAGCTAGGAATGTCTTTAGTACTTTCTCTTCCTGACCCTGGTTGGAGGCCAGATTGCCCTCGCTCTCAGATACCCTTCACTCAGTTGGATAAGCCCCACTCCCTGGGTAGGAAAGACCTAGAGAAAAAACAGAGGGATTCTCAGTGTCCCAAGGGTCAAAAAAAGAATCCTTTCTCCCATCAGAGCACCTCTGAATTGAGTAAAGTCCCTTCAGTGTCAAGACACATTGTTGCTACCCAACCTGGGAAAGGGACTGAGGGTATAGCTCTTCCCTTCCCTGCTAATGGAGTCACACCACAGCACTGCGTGGGAACCTGAGATCTGTCTGCTTCCCAGTCTGAGTGCAATAGGAAGAGACACACTTGTCCCCACTGCCCATTCTGGATTCACTCTACCTTTCCTCTAACTCGTACCATCAGCCGCAGTCACTGCTTGGCTCCAGAGTAAACGTGACTGGGCAGATTTTGAGGACCTTACTCTCATATGGCTTCTTTATCCAAGCAATTCTAAAGCCTTAACACATCAGGTCTTTCTGCAGCACCTGAGCAGTGCTGACTAGCTAGGTTAAATTGTTTACAATTTTATGAGATAGACTTACATTAGCTCTCAGCAAATTTCCAAAGGAAAATCCCAATAGCTGTTATTCAAAAAGATCTGTAAACTGGATTTCAGCCCCTATCCTTGACCTGATTTGATAGACAAGCAATTTCCCTTAAGAAAGCAGTTCTTGGATCTTCTCGGGTTTTAGAGGATCCCATCAAGTAAAGAGAGGAAAGCAGTATCGGGACTTTATAGGCAATGTGAAATGGGAAGAAGTGCAAAAGGTTAAGTGAGGCAAAATGGATTCAGTTTCAGCAGTTACCTCCCAGGGGGTGAATAGTCCAATTCATATATTCGACAAATATGAATCAAGAATCTGCTACATATCTGGCACTGGTCTTGCTTCTGTGTATCTAGAGATGAACATGACAAACCAAATCTCTGTCTTATGGGGAATCAATCGTTCAGTCATTCACTCAACAAATGGTTATTTGCTCATACAATATTCCACGCCCTGGGCTAGTGTAGTTTGCTTACTTTGGGCTCCCCAGCTACAGTTCCATCCAGCTACTTTGCTTTTTAGGCTGCGGTGGCCACCAGTGATCACCTCCTCCTGTGTGATATAGCCATCAATACAGAAGCAACAATACAGAAGTCAGGAGTTGACAATCTTGATTTCTACCTCGAAGAGAAGCATGGTGATACCAGATGCCACAGTCATGCAAAGCTTTCGAGGATTTCTTTCATGAAGAGCAACTACAGAGGAGTTGTACAGGGTCACTTATGAAAATCAGGCATCCATTCTATATGGATACTAGCATCATCCAAATGTAAAGATTTTAATGCTCTGGTAAGCTAAGATTGGACGCCCTTCTGCAGTTTGAATAGAGTGAAACCCACCACCAGCTGGCTCCCATGGCCAATTCACTGGCCAGCCTGTATCCTGTCTGGGTGCAGTGAGGCTGCTCTCAATGAATTCCACTATTTTTATGGCAAAGACAAACTTCTAGAGTTGTCTGGGATTTATTTCAGACCTTCTTTATGATGGGAAAGTAAAGCCTCCCTATTTGTACAAGCTACTGCGTGTTTATAGAGGGATTCTAAACATACTGCCAACTGGATAGCATGGGGTTGGCCTAGTTTCGAAGAGAATCTTAATTAGTAACACCAGCAAAAATCCCATTTGGACCAAAATTTCATGTTCCAAAAGTTTTCATCTCAACTCCCCTTAGGCTTATGGATGACTATTTCTGGAACGGTCTAGTGAAGAGAGAGTAAGAGAATCCAACACCATATATTTATCTCATTATATCAAAGTAAAAAATTCAGGCAATTCCAAATTCACAAGTTGGAGCATGAGAATGAATTCATATAATCACTGTTGATCCAGAGCTTTGTGTTTCCTTGAGAGGTCCTTCTATCTAAGGAAAAAATTTACCAAGGACCCCTCAGCTTCCCGGCCAGGCCACAGGATCATTTCTCCAAACTTGGCCGAGGGAGGGCATCTTCAGTTAGAACAACTTATCTGCTTTCTAGGTCAGCATTTCTCAAACATTAATGTGTATCTGAACTACTAGAGGATCCTGTTAAATTTCACATTTTGATTCAGGAGGCCTGGGATGAGGCCTGAAAATCTACATTCATAAAAAGCCCCAAATGATGCTGATGCTGCTGGTCCATGGAATAGCGAGGTTCTAGGTAATGACTATGAGTGTGAAAATTTGGTACCACTTCACTCAGAAGAGGCTCCTAGACAAGTTAGAGGGAGGATACAGTGATGGAGAGCAGAGTGATTAGACTGAGCAGACTGAAAGAAGAATGTACTCTGATTCCTGGAGCACATAGCCTATGTATGGCTTCTCCCAGCCTCTCATGAGAGATGTCCACCAACAGCGTGTCACCTGCTCCCCAGCAGTACCGCTGCCAACATCTTTTCCCACACCCATCCAGGGCTGCTCAAACCTATGCTGCTAGAGGATAGGGGATCCCATGTGTGGCTTAGCTTTACTATTTAGAGCCTTATTTTGGGGATTTTCTCCACTAGTACAAACTGGCTGACTTGCCTTACTCTTCATTGAACTGAGCTGCTTTGAGGAAGGGACCTCACCTGTTCTATTTAGGAGGGCCTCTATGAAAAGTCCTCACCTAAGACTTGAAGCTATTGGTATCTCTGGTTTGAAGATTTCCAGTATCTTTTCTGTTCCCCACGTCTCCCTGACCTACAGGTTGTTGCTTGGGTAAGCCTGCAAATGGCAGATCTGACTTTATACAGGAAGGAATCGCTCTTCACCCACACACCTGATTCTTCTCCCCATCTAACAATTTACCTAACTAAAAGATGAAGCTTTTCAAATAAATGTGTTTTCTTAAAGGGAGCAAGGATTAATATAAGGAAGGTTGATTAAAACAAAAACAAAATGATTGATCTCGAAAAAAGAAAAGAGAAGAAAAGAAAAAACAATGATTCATTAGTTGTGTTCAATGAAAGTAAAATGCAAAACTGCTGACTGATTTTGGTTTGGGGTTCTGCTTCCATAGAGGATCATGATGCCTTTTGCTTTACTCACATTTCTGGGCACCAAGGAGATAATTCCAGTTGTGAGGACATGGGCCTGCTGTGCAGCTATAAACACTTAATTGCATTGCCAGTTGAGATGGTTCCTTTCTCGATATTCCAGTTCTTGTTATATTCAAAAAACTTTTCCATGGGTGAGAAAGCCTTATATGGAGAAAGAATGCTGATCCATGTTCACTGTGAAATGTTCTGAGCTATAGACCTTGCTACTCAAAGTGTAGTTTGGGGACCAGCAGCACTGAGGTAATCAGGGAACTTGATAAACAATAAAAATTTCTAGCCTCACCCCACACCTACTGAATCACAACCTTCATATTAACAAGTTCTCCATGTGATTGGTAAATGCATTAGTCTTTGAGAAAGAGTGCTGTGGAGTTCCTGTGCTTATGTAATATAACATTTCCTGGAGCACCTGAGTGGCTCAGTTAGTTAAGTGTCCAACTCTTGATTTCAGCTCAGGTCATGATCTCAGGGTCGTGGGATCAAACCCCACATCAGGCTCCTCACTCAATGGGGAGTCTGCTAGAGATTCTCTCTCTCCCTCTCCCTCTGCCCCCACCCCTCTAAAATAAATAAATAAATCTTAAAAAAAAATTGGGGCAACTCTTATGTGAGGCAAATTTGTTTGCTCAAGGAAGCAATTCTGTAATTGAAAATGAACTGGCCACATAGCTTGCAATTCCAGCCCACAATCTCCAGTGTGGGAAATAATACCCAGATGCCCCTTTTCAGATAGATTCTTCTAAAGAAAATGAAGGTTTTGTTTTAATTGGCATAGATATTCTAAATTCTCTTTTAAAATACTTTCTAGGACAGACTGAAAATTGTCCACAAATTCTACTGGATAGACCATACCTAATGGATTGAATTTTACCCAAACTCATATTATTTATAATTGTGGCATTCTGTATGCCCTAGTGACTCAAAGATTTGAAATACGGGATTTGTTTTGTGTCATGGAGCAACAAAGTGTAAGAAAAGTCCTTCTTTCACATGATTGCCTCTGGTCATACTGCAATGGTCTGTCTCTCTTGCTAACCGTTCCTAAAGCACTTCTTACATTAGTCATTTCCCTGCTCCAAACTATAAAAACAGAGGTGCATTCCTATTTCACGGAATGGTAAGGCAGGTTATTTGGGTCAATCATTCTGCTGAAACCAACCGAAATTTGCTAAAATTTACTAAAATAAAGAAACTGTCTTCTTAACAGTTAAGATAGAAAGAAATATGCCCAAAGAGGTAAGTAAACACAAAAACACTTTTTCCTGGAGAGCCTTTGCCAATCTGGGCAGATAATTTTTATTTTGGTAAATCTGTGATAGAGGAGAACACAAATCATAGTTCCAACTTCACAAAAGGTGTGGTGGCCCCCAAATGGTGGTGGTCAAAAGAGGTATGATCTTAGTGTAAGAGTGTACCAGAAGTAAACAAAACCTAAAGATTTGCATCCAGGTTCATAGTACCTCAAGTTTTACCCTTGGTTTAAATGTCAGAGTACTTTGCAGAAGCAAACATAAACTCTTTGTGGAGGAAGATATCTTCATACTAAACCTCAAATAATTCAAAAAACAATTTTCATAGGCAATGACTAGCACTCAGTCAAAGATAACCAGGGAAACAGGGAAACAAGACACCATGAACAGAAACCAAGAGAAGCAAGAGACTTCAGATATTGGAATCACCAGATCATAATTAGGAAAATAGCATTAATTATATTAAAAATCAGGAAACATTATCTAGATTGCAGCACAGGGAAACAAAAGATGGGGAAAAAACAGAAGTAAGGTTAAGAGGCATAGAAAACAGACTGGTAATATCTAATATATATTTTATTTGGCATTTCAGAACGGTAAAAGCAAGAGAAGGGGGAAGAACAAATTTTAGAAGAAAAAATAACCGGGCGCCTGGGTGGCTCAGTTGGTTAAGCAACTGCCTTCGGCTCAGGTCATGATCCTGGAGTCCCGGGATCGAGTCCCACGTCAGGCTCCCTGCTCAGCAGGGAGTCTGCCTCTCTCTCTGACCCTCCCCCCTCTCATGCTCTCTATCTCATTCTCTCTCTCAAATAAATAAATAAAATCTTTAAAAAAAAGAAAGAAAAAAAAATAACCAAAAAGTTTCCAGAATAATATAAGATGCCAAATCACAGATTTAAGAACAATAGATCCCAAGTAGAGTAAATAAAAAAGACTCACACCTGTAAACATTACAGTAAAACTTCAGAAAATTAAAGGCAAAGAGAAATCTGAAAACAATTAAAAAATGAAAAGGAGACAGTTAGATTGATGGCTGATTTCTCAAAAGTGCCACTAAAACCTGAAAGCCAATGGAAAATATGTTCATATACCCAAGGAAATTACTGTCAATGTAGAATTCTATAACCAGTGCAACAATCTTCCAAATACGCAGGTAAAGTAAAATCTTGTCACCAGCATACCTTCATTAAAGGACATCCTAAAGCAGTACTTCTCAAGATTTCTGTGGTGAAGGACCAGGTTTTTGATTTTGTATTTTTTTAAATTTCTGATCAGTCGTGGACTTGGACCTTTGGTTTCTACCTTGTTCAAAAAGTCCAGTACACTGATCATGCACTTGCATATTGCAGCAATGTCAAATTGCTATATAAACTTTAGATTCCCTCTTTCTGTACTTATCTGTGATGGACTTGTAACTAACAGTTTGCAGACTGATAACCATCCTGTGGACCACACTTTCAGCAGTACAGTTTTAAAGAATGAGCTGTAGGCAGAAAGAAAATGTTCCCATATGGGTTGTCTGAGATACAAGAAAGAATAAAGAGCCAAGAAAGTGACTGATCTGGTTGAGGACACACTCGTAAGAAATCTGAATGTCAAGTTTTACATGGGAACAATTTTACATCTCCCTTTAAGTTAAATGAAGCTGAGCTATCTGAGGTGGCTCATTAAAGCAGTTTTCACCCTGTTTTTCCTATATGGCCGGAAAGAGTGAATCTCATTGCAAAGAGAAAGGGGTGGGGAGATTTTCTTCCTCTTTTTAAAATCAAATACATTACATAATGATGCAGTCTTTTAAGGATTATTACATTTCCCTGATGATATAGGTAATTGCAAAAAACCACTTGAGGAAATTACTCCAGAAAAACCTACTAAAACAAATTTTAAAATCAACTATACTTTCTCTCATATTGTCATGAATAGCAAGCTCAAATAAACTGTGGCTATAGTGTTGCAAGCTATGGAGTCTTCAGGTCGGGATCCAGTTGGGACATGGCTGGATCAGGAGAAAAGCTTCTATTTTGATTGCTTTAATAAATAATAATGTCAACATGTAAAAGAAACATTTACATCCAAGTGTACTATACTTCAAAATAATGAGAGTTTAAAAATAAGATTCCTACCATTGACTACTGAGGAGTTCATTCTACCAACTAGATCAGAAACTGGCATGCCACTATTTCATGTCTTTTATATAAGAGTACCAAAAAAATATATATTTGGATCTCATCTTTTTCTTTTCCCTGTCTCAACTAATTAATTAATTAATTCCATTTTATCCTCACATGCCACTCCCACTTCTCAACTACTCCCCACTGAAAGCCATTCAATTGTGTTTAATGTGTGTATAATCTTACAAAATACATAGTCTTACAAAATGCATATTGCTTTTTTGTGCACTAGTATTTTTATTACATGCAAATAGTGTTGTATTATGTATTTTAAAAATCTGGATGCCTCCTAATTTCATTGACTCACAGATCCACAAAAGTTAAGTCGACCTTTGAAGTCAAATGCATCCTTCCTCCCAAGTCAAATGCATCCTTCCTCCCAGGATGCCCTTGCCCTTACATCATCCATATGACAGACAGGATGGATGTCCAGCCAGGCTCAAACACTCTGAGTAGCAGGAATTTCCACTTTGTAAGGAGGCCAATTCCATGGTGACAGTCAAATCCACGAGAGGTCTCTTCCTTCTCCTGAGCTAACATGCCAACCTAAAAGCCGCCCATCTTACTGACTCTGCACAGGACCCACTACAGCACCGTAGCAGTGGCTATCTAACCAGGTCATCATTCTGCCATCTAGTTTCCCAGGCTGAGACTTAGGAATTGGTTTTTTAAAGACCTACTGCCTGACCTATCTTTATTAGCTTTACTTCCCTCGCATCATCTCCCCATTCAGACCTCTTCCTCGGCTCCTCTGTCTCTGCTGTGTTGTAGTGCCATTTCGATCCTGGCCCCTTACACACCCTCCCTCACTCTCACCCCTCCCCTGTGCATACCTGCTGCCAGACTCGGGCGCTCTCCTCTGTGTCACATGCGCACTTTGCTTGTTCCTGCCATCACAGCTTGGTTCACGCTGCTTGTTTCTCCTGACACCTTTTTTTCTCTCTCCTCCAAGACTCAGGGCAACTTCCATTTCCCCCGTAAAGTGTTAGAGACACACACTGAGGGAGGAAAAAAATCCATGGAGAAAAGCAGCTGAAAAAAATTGCCCAAATTTAAGAAGCCTAATGTAGTATGCGCCCGCGATTGCTCTTTGCTACAAGTAACAGACTCCACCTTAAATTAACTCAGGCTATAAAAAAAGTTGATATAAGGCTATCAAGTAGCTCTTGTTCAAAACTAGAAAACACAGTCTGACAAATGAACTGGAAGGCAGAGTGGGAAACAGAGCTAAGACTGACCACGAAGTCATCTCATTAGACGCCACCATCACCACCACATCACCGCCACTGGTAGGTACTCGGCACCATTGCTGGCTCCCAAGTGAGACTGGTGCCATTGGACTCCTGCTGCCATAGATAATTTTTCAGCTGTCAGTCTTGTTTTTGACTGACTTCCTCAAAGTTCAGGATCCAGGCAAGAGGATCTGATTCCCAGGCCTGGGTCTTCTACCTACACCCCATTTGTCAGGAATAAGTGGCCCCTGAAACTCTCTTAGTTCAAAGTGAGGTTCTACCTCCCACCAAACTTCACACAGTTGGGATGCTAGATAGCCAGAAACTAAATGTTCACAACAGGTAGTTAGAAATTTTACTCATTTTTTTGAGGTAAGTCCCCTTTGCCCAGCCCAATGTGTAATACACATTTTGGGGAACTTGTGAAAACAATCTCAGATAAGATTCTTGGTCATAGAGGGAAAGTCAAAGATTTGCAGTTTCTTGAAAACATCTTACTTCCCTCAAAAAGGAACCTAAAATATTATTAACATTTGATGACTATAAAAAAGGAGTATCAGCAGCTTTGTGAGAATAGGGACTGTAGCTAGTGCTTCTGTTGTGTTTATTGACGCCAGATCAGAGTGGAACACATAGAGGATGTCAATTACATGGAAGCTTCTGTTGCAAAGATGGTTTCTTATTTTTCCAGCTTGACCCACATGAATACTTATTGTCATTTCAGACCTTTTACACAATCCTCTCCAGGAACCTAGCTAGATAATTAAGACCCACTTGCTGTTTCTAGTGAGGTCAAGTCTCAAGGCCCTCCTTGAATAGAGACAAATGTCACTCTTGGGAGTATACCCAGAAATACCTCCTGCCACTGTTCACACAGTCAGGTGCTATTAAGGCCTACGATGCTCAGGGCTCTGTCTTATTTGAAAGGCTGAGGGTAGCCCAAAAAGCTGTTATTGGAGGTGTCGTTTAGGAGGAGCTGGACCCTGGAACTAGTTCTTCCCACTGCACTGTGGCAGGCTCCAGGGGCCACATTATCAGCTCCAAGTGTGGAGGAGAAAGGAAAGCAGACTGGCACAGGGCCCACAAGGAGCGCACAGTTCTCTGGCCAGTGGTCAGCCTCAATCTCAACAGGTGAGAAGAGTAAGATGCTACAGAGAATGCTGGGTGCTGAACCAACATCCAGCTCCCTACTTCCCTGGTACCAGCACGCCTGCCCTAGTCAGTGCAGCCACATACCCAGGCGAGTGTCTATATGGTCTCACCACTCTTGCAGTTAAGAGTGGGCAATGGAGACCACTGGATTTCTGGGACAGCCCCTCTTATAGCTGCTTGCCCTTTCCTTTCTTGTTTAGAATATGGACATAATGGCTGGAGTTCCTGCAGCCACCTTTTAAAGCTGAAGATTTCAGAGTCATCTTAAAGTGAGCCACACAGAAAGATTAAGGGAGCTTGAGTCTTCAGTGACTTGGAACCCACCACAGGCATCCTGGACTGCCTACCTCCAAACTGGTTTGTTTTTTTGTTTGTTTTATGTGAATGAATGAACTCTTAATTTTCTTATGTCATGTATTTGGGTCTCTGTTAGCCCAGCAATCATGAAGATTGAAGGCTTGAATCATACTGTGGACAAAAAGACGCAGAGGGACAAGAGAAATTCAGAAGCTCAAGCAGGGCAGCAGTTGCAAATGGCAGAGAAGAAGGTCAGTAAGAAGCAGGGCTTTAGCCACCACCCTCTGTGAAATGAAGGGCTCTCTCCTCAGGCTCCCAGGGAACTGGGCTGCTGGTCATTTAAGCCAGATGCAACTTAATCTAAGGGGCTAAACAACATCCAGTTTCCAGAATTTGTATACACAACTAGAACTGAGTTCCCGGAACAAATACAAGCACAGTTATCAGGACCAGATGTGGCCCATGGTGAAAGCTGCATGAGTAGCAAAAAGGATTTGATGCCAAGTTCTTAAACCCCTCCTGTCTGGAGTCAGGACTTGTCCAGAGATTAGAGTGAGGGTCAGTGCGAGGACAGATGACAAGTGTCTTCACTCACAGTAAGGCCCAGAGAGTGTTCATTTCAGGTTTGGTTAATTCGTCAGGACAGTAAGTCACCAAGGACTGAAGTCCTTCCTGCCCAGCTCAGTGACCCTCCACCTCAGCCTTGTCCCCATGGCCCCAAAATGGCTGCCACAGTTTGTACCATCATGTTTGTATTAGAGCCTTTCTCAGACTACCCTTGTATCTAATCAGCCAAAATTAGGTCAAATGACCTGGCTACAGGAGAGAATGTCAAAATAAGTATTTGACATTTTTTGAGCCTTTTGTGAGAAGTGGCTTCTGCTAGCGAAGGAGGGGTTGGAAATGAATATTGAGTAGATAAGCAATGGTATTCCCATGAGGAGAGTAGGCACTGCTCTAGAAAAAAGGAACAGCTGTAATTTAAGGCCTGAGAAACTGTCCAGAGACCTAATTCATGAGAATTTACCAATATGTTTTAAAAAGGTGGGATAGAAAGAATCTGATGTTTTCCTTTTCCCAGTCTTGAAGGAATCATTAATCAAGGTGCACTCTGCTATCATTAGCCAAGGGTTGGGCACGTAGTCTTGGCACTTGGAAGTGACTTCAGGTATTACAAGTCACTCAAAAAATCTTTCGTCAGTCCCCTTTCATCTCCCCCTCCACAAAATGGCCCCCAAAATGTGCTTGCCATAATACATTCTGACCACGTCACCCCCATAAGTCTCTCCTACAAAGAAATTCTGGAGCTGCTACCTTATAGCAATTGAACAAATTACTCTCTCCTAATGTTTGAATCTCAAATAATAAAAATTGAGCAAATGGTCAAAGTTACTATATTCAGATTTAGGTGTCTTTTAGGCACCTTAGCACATGTTCTTCTGGATCCTTGGTTGTTCAGACATTTTTTTAAGATAGATGAGTCACTCAATATCATTTTAGTAAACTCCTTTTCAGATTAAGGTCAGCAGAATAAATGAATGCAATAAAGAATTTTGACTGTCACAGATGGAATACCACCTGCTAGCAGGGGAACAGAGAGAGGGATATAACTCTCCTTTTTTCAAAAAACAACTCTAGTTCTAGCCACTAAAAGATTTTTAAAAGCCAACTTTTGAACTACTTTCATGTTATTCAAGCCACACCTTTAACACTAAAGTCAGCCCATCAAGGTGAGAAACAAAACATCTACTTAAGGTCTTGTACTAATCGACATCCTCAACTTGACTGTGCTTATATCTGATTTCTTAGCAAAAAGATATGTGCCCAACTTTGCAGCCCACTATACCTGTGTGCTAGAAAATTGCCTGGCGAACAATGCATGAACCCCCTTCTGTCTCTAAAGTAAAAGAACACATTAATTTATCAGGGCATTCCGAGCCAGGATTATTTGCCTGCTTCTCTCCCCTCCCCTTAGAGATTTGGCCACTGTCTCTCAGTTATGAAAAACAAAAAAGATAACAATTACTGTTCGGAATATTAAACTTTAATCTTCACTTTTTAAATGACACTAAAGTCCTTTCTCCAAAGAGATCTTCAATCAGGTACTCATTCTACTACAAAAAGAACCAAGGATGCCTCTGTTAAGCAGGGATTATGAGATAAGGTCCACAATAGACCACCAGCCCTGTTGAGGTAACAATTTTTCATTACCCTGCATCAAACTAATACACCATTATAATGATCTGATCATTAGGATAGTGGCTCGTTCAGACTAATAGCCCACAAAATATCAGTCTATAAAACAAACCAAGGTTGGTTATGGGCACAGAGGCAGCAGGGCCATGTCCCAGCTATGAGGAAGGAATCTGGCATTTGCAATCCGCAAATCAATGCCTCAGCACCTTGTGAGGAAAATCTGGAAAGATACTTGTGTATTATGACACACTCGTTGTGAGAAATGGTCTGATTGTCACTTGGGCACAGTGCTCTCCTCCCAACATCTGCATGGTCTATTATCATACTAGAGACACTCAACCCAGTGTTCAATTAAAAGGGGGTTTCTTAGCAACCAAAACAATATTATTGTGCAGCCAGAGGAAAAGCATCAGATTAGCAGAAAATCCAGATTTCAAGTTCTGAATCAAGACTTCCTTTCCCGCCAAACACGGGTTCTGCCCTTGATGCGAAGAGTTCTCCGCCATTCTACATGGGACTTTCCTCCCTGGCCACAGCATGGCTGGCATTCTACAGTGGGTGGAAGCCAATGGAGCACCAGTTACCAATGCTGGAAAAGAGCCCAAGGCCCATAAGTGACCAGATGGCAGGGGTGGTGGAGGAGGTGGCCCAGAACTCACTGTCCCAGAATGACCTGCAGTACACTCACCATCACAGAGCAAGCTGCAAGGTCCAGATTGTCCCAGCACAATCCCAGGCTTCCTTGTACTTTCTATTTCTGGAGCCACCTCCCTCCTGTGTTTCTTGACACCATTTTGGTGTGTGTAACATGATGTCCTCAGAGCTCTGCTCTTTCCACAGCTTGAATCCCTCCCCCGGGGAGCTGGCAGCTGCCCTTATCCCAAGGGAAATTTGCTGGAACTGAATTAGGAATGAGTCTGTCTGGGAGGAGGGACTTGGCTCACTGGAATTCTTCTGCATGAGGCCCTGTGGAGGCTCTGAGGAGGCTCCGGGTATAGGAAAAGGATGGAAAGTAGTCCTCATATCCCTGCTCCATCTGCCACTCTAGACTCAAGGGAGGGGGGCAAAATAGCACAGAGCACTCCCAGATCCTTCCCTGAGCCCCAGGTTTGGTGAGACAGACCCCACCACATGTTTTCAGAACAACCTGTGTTTTTTTTTGTTATTTCTTACTGTGGTAGCACCACCGCATCTCTGGGTATTGAAAATGCCCAGAATCTCTGCTTTATGAGAATGAAAATTTGTCTTAGTCACTGCCTATCCCCTCTGCATAATACAATCAATACCTGGCAGGAAAAAAAAAAAGAAAAGAAGAAAAGCAAAGCAGGAAAGAAAGAATGAGAGAAAGAAACAAAGAAACAGGAAGGGAGGGAGGGAGGGAGGAAGGAAGGAAGGAAGGAAGGAAGGAAGGAAGGAAGGAAGGAAGG
>NC_058407.1:106452412-106463452 GCF_002201575.2 Neomonachus schauinslandi | reverse complement strand
TAAAAAAAAAAAAAAAAAAGTGCGTTACTTCTCAGAAAAAAAAGATTAGTTATTCAAACTTAGGCTCAAGGGTTTAGGATTTGAAATAATAATCATTATTATTTTTTTTCAAATCCCTGGTAAAGGAACTGATATTTGCATTTGTAAGTTTGGGGTCTTTTAGTCAGTGACTAGTCCCGTTTCTAGAGGTAGATGTTCTTCAGACTATTTCAGAGTAACTATTACTGGGGCTTAACTCACCTTGCTTCTCTCTGAAGAAAAGTATTATGCCTGCCAGCCCATAGCTGGGTATAATCTCACTTGACTTTTGTCCTTCTAAAAACTGCCTTTTTTGTACTGGGCAATTCTATTTTAATGTGTTGATGTATCCAGATCAATTAAGTTTAAATAAATAAATAAATAAATAAATAAATAAATAAATAAATAAACAAACAAACTGTGCCTAATGTATGTGTAAAATGTGAAGAAAAAGAAAAAGATCTAATACTAAGAGTCTGTTATATGAAGAAGCATTATCTATATTAAGTCCCTTAATGTTCATTCCTGCAACCAAAAGATAGCATTCCCAAATTACAGATGGGAAAACTGAGGCTCATAGAGCTTGTGGGACTTGCCAAAGTTCAAAACTACTGGAAGCCAAAACCAAAAACTGGAAAAGTTATTCCACTGTGGACATCTTGGAAAAATCTAAATCAGTGTCACTGGCTTTTAACTTCTTAAATTGCAGAAAAATGTTTCCATGATTTTTTTAAGGAAGAACAGTTTTACCACAAATTCAATTTCCCACATACAGTGCAGTCCTAATGAGGATGAGAAGAAACAACTGAGAAGAGTTGATTCAAGTGAGAATCACTGGCAACCACTCGGCAAAAATAAAGAACAGTACAGCTAACATCTATTCCATTTTACCCCTACGATGCTTTTTTTATATTCTCTCTTCGAACCCTAACAACAATCCCATGAAGTAGGTGTCACTAGAAGCCAAGGATCCTGGGCTTACAGGGGTTATCCTTCTTGCTTTCAAACACACAAATGACATAATCGGCAATCTGCTCTTCTGAATCCTGGTCCAGACTGTGTTACTCTGATATGCCTGCCTCCTAGGAGAAAAAACATCCATAATCAAACTTTCCACCCTCAGCCAACTGTGTTTTTGCAAACATTTGTGTTTTAAAAAGTGGATCATAAAATACAAAAGATAAAACTGACCCCACCATAGAAAGTTCAGGGTTTTATTAGCTTTCCAAGTTTCCTTTAAAAAAACAATATTCCTGACAGTATGTGCCTTCAAAATTTAAAATATACTCCTTTCATAGTTCTCAGACAATACAAATGCTCAAATACCACCATCTGCCAGATGCAGTTGTTTAAACAGTTATCAATCCAAATGATGCACTTTCACTAATAGATCCTCTTGATTTGCTTGAAAGGTTTTTTCCAGATCTCTAACAAAGTGGTAAAAGTACCAAATCCTACATTCAACTTTAATGGATTCAGTGATTAGCCATATCCTGTGTGGTGGTACATCAGGAACCAATATCCTGTACATTTTACCTCTCTCTTCTGCAGGTGCTGCTGGCTGTAATAAGAGAAATTTCAGTTTAGAGTATAACCCTGCTGGGCAGTAACCCAGCTAACTATTATTCACATATGACTTTGCACAATGGGTTTCAGAATTATAAATTATGCATCTTAAATGCCTTTGTGGTAGAAGAAAGTTTGTTCCCTGGAAAATAGTTTATTTTTTAATTCTAGATTTAATATTGGACTCAGAAAATTAAAAGACATAAAAAACTTTCCAATATTTATTAAACTTTAAAGAAACAGAAAAAAAGGGGCGCCTGGGTGCCTCAGTCGGTTAGGCATCTGCCTTCGGCTCAGGTCATGATCCCAGGGTCCTGGGATTGAGGCCCATGTCGGGCTCCCTGCTCCGCGGGAAGCCTGCTTCTCCCTCTCCCCCTCACCCTGCTTGTGTTCCCTCTCTCGCTGTGTCTCTGTCAAATAAATAAATAATTAAAAATTAAATAAAATTTTTAAAAAAGAAACAAAAAAACTCAGTCTCAAATCAGCCATCTACATGAAAATGATACTACCTTCTTTATATTTTTAATCTGTTAATACAACATATTTTTAGTATTTAGTAATATTAGGTTTTTGAGATATGCAGCGAATTATTTTCTGAAGTGCTAGAGAAGGAATTTTTATTGTATGAATTTTATTGTATGAATTTTTATTGATTTTTATTGTAGAATATCTCAAACAGGCTTTTTCAAAAATATAAACCCTATAATATAGATTAGTTTTCTACTCTAAAGAGATGTGATACAAATAACAAGAAAAACCATACACCAGAAAAAATGACTGAGTTCCAAAAAAAAAAGTCATACAGTCTGAATATTAAAGATAATCAAAAGGGAAAAATAATATTGACCTGTCATGTCTAAAACCACTTAAATTTATACTACCATAAAAATAACAACTTCGAGACTACATACATGTATGTATGTGTATACACATATCCTACATTTAGTATCAGGCACTGCCATATATTTAGTTATACTTCACAAAAGGAATAGTGTCATTAAGTCACTTCTGAGCATGTAATTAATCCTAAAAGACACTTCTCTTGAGATGGTAAGGAATTCTGAAGGACACTCCAGGCAAAATATATCCTCACTTCCAACAGCATGTGTTTGACCTAGGGGTCAAGCCCCATCATTTCAAAGTAAGGGAAGCAAAATATTTTCACAGGGAGGGTGGGTGAGTAAGAGATTCTGCACCCTGTCTACTCCTCTGAAAAGCCATTGCACATCACTCATACCTCATGGTTCCATGAGCACCATAACGAACATACAGATTAGGTAGGAGCGTCTCTAGCTCTGGGGACTGGCAACAGGAGCCAGCCCAGAATTTCTGAATATGTGAAGATGAAGATGGGAAAACTGAGCCCCACAAGCTTGTGAGATTTGCTAAAGCTCAAAATGACTGAGGATCAAAACCAAAAACTGGAAAAGCTCTTCCACTATGGACATCTTTGGAACCTCCTAATCAACCTTCATGCAGCAAAGGCAGCTGGTGAGCTAGGCGGGAAGGAATCTCTGGCCGAAGGAGAACAGGAGAACTGTTGGGGAAGCCTGTAAGGAAGGAGAGAGGTTAACAAAGGAGAGTCCAGGGGACTTGGAGGCTCCGCAGTGAACAGCTTACCGGACAGCAACAGGACAGAGTGAGAGGCCCAAAAAAGCAGGGTTTACACACTGTATGGAAAACTCCTAAAAATAGCCAGTTTTCACTTGAGATTTCTGAGCATCTCTGACACAGTAATACATGTTTTATGGGACTCTCAGAACTATAAAATACCTAAAAAGTGAGCTTTGTTCATAGTGACTTATGTAGTTTATTTTTTAACTTCTTTACTGAGACAGAATCACAAACCATAAAATTCACCCATTTAAACTGTACAACTCAAAGATTTTTACAATATTCACAGAGTCATACAATCACCACCACTATCTAAATTTAGAACATTCTCATTATCCCCAAAGCAAACCCACTAGCAGCCACTCTCCATTACTCCCAAACCCAGCCCTCAACAACCACTACTCTACTTTCTCTACCTATGGATGTGCCTATTCTGGTCATTTTGTATACGGAATCATATAATACGTGGGCTTCTGTGACTGGCTTCCTTTCACCTAGCACGATGTTTGCAAGGTTCATCCATGTTGCAGCATGAGTCAGTATTTCATTCATTCTTATGGCTGAGTAATATTCTAATGTATGGATAAGCCACATTTTGTTCTGTTGGTTGGACATGTGGGTTGTTTCCATTTGGGGGCTGTTATAGATAATGCTGCTATGAAGACTCATGTACATGATTTTTGGGTGGACATGTTTTTATTTCTATTGTACGTATATTTTATAGTCTATTTTTAAGAGAAAAAAATTAAATAATTGATATTTCAAGTCATCTGGATATGGAGATTTCAATTTTATTTCTAAGTTCCAATATCAGTGGATAGAAGAAAAAGATAAGCAAAAGTAATATTTAATGTCGTAAACCATCTAAAGATGGCAAGCCAGACACAAGAAGACACAAAGCTATGAAAAAAAGTCATTTGTACATACTCCTTCCAAGTGAAAAAAATCTTAAATAAAACAAATGACTAAAAAACAAAAATCACCTTTCTACCATGTTCACACAACTCTGCATTTTTCATAAAGCTTTCTCTATTTTCCATGTAAAACAGAAAAGATATCAAAAATCAATAAAGTTATATAAATTTACTGATCCCCTACCTCTCTCTACTGCCACTGACCTTGGTCTTTGCTAGGCGTGTTGTATGAGTGGCCACATAGGAGGAAAGCACACTTTGTGGGCTGAACCAATCATTCTACCCTGTGGAAAATAGACTGTGGAAATCACCTCCCTGGACCAGTTTTACACATTTCTTTCCATCCTTGAAAAAAAAATGCATAAGGCTCCAAACATCTATTACATATCCAACACCACTAAGCTGCATCCAGTTCTACAGGGAGGTAAAAACCTCCCAGGACAGATGGAGGATCTATGGGTTAGTGGTACAAGTGAGACTAAATATTACCTCCTTGACCACCTCAACCAGGTTCACCATGAGCCAAGAAGGCACTTCATGTCAGCCAGACTCTCTCTGTGAATCTCAGATCCTAAACATTTCTATTTACTGCTGGCATTTACCCAAGGATCCCAGCTGACAGAATCAGAGGCGCCAGACCCAACATAGGTATGTTTCAGGGCCAGATTCCCACACTGCTCTGGCCACCTGCCTTGAACCAGGCCCAATGCAAACCCTATGACTATCCCTCTGTTTGGTCTGAAAACAGACTGAACTCCTTCAAAAGAGCTGACACAAAAGAACAACTTCCAGGTACTCCAAATCACACTAAATCTTAGTGTCAATTATAATCTGTTTGTACCAATATGCCAAACACACCAAACCCTAAAGTGCTGGTTATACAGTCTTCCAAGTAAAAGTATACTTTTTATGTAATAATGTGCATGTTGTGTTTATTCTCAACCTTTTATTTACTCAACCTGTAAGATTCCTTTGCAGCAGATGTTGGCTATACAAGTAAGACTGAGGCTGGGCCACTGCCCCCAAGCATTTCCCTGGAGGAGCTCAGTTGTCTTCTGCAGATTAACACACTGAAGTACCGCACAGTAACACTCATTCATCCAGGTCAGTACAGGAGCTAAGGCCCCAGGAGAAGCACAAAGTGGAGAGCCTCAAACAGCTTGAGATGCAGGGCTAGCCTCCCAAAGATGGCTGGTCTGAGATGAGGCTCAATAAATGAGCAGGGGTAGAAGAAGCGGGCATGGAGGAAGCAAGCGTTCGAGACAGAAGAAACAGACAACACCAGAGCAGAGGCAGGAAAGTGTGAGCAAGTCCAAGTGGGTGGATTATGGGATGGGGGAGCCCAGTGAGGGACAGGCTATGCTGAGGTGGCAGGACCTGGCCTCTGGGGAAAGCAGGTGCAGAAGCACTTACACAGAGGAGTACAATGAGATTTGCATTTTAGAAAGATCAGCCTTTCAGACACATTGCATTTCTTTTTCACTTTTGAGAGGGAAGACAGAAAATGTTAATAAAACAACATTTATTTCATTTCACTATTTTTATGCTTGCCTCTATTGTCATTCAAACTCTACAATATTACTATTTTCCTAAAAGTTTCAATAAGCTTGTAAATGTGTAACAAGCAGTTATAGATGTATTTGCAGGAAAATCTCACATCAACCGTTAAGATTTTTCATAAAAACCAAGACTTACATGTTTTTAGTAATCAACAGTTCTCCCCCTCCAAAAATAGAAAAGCACATTTTCAAAAGTTACTGTCTGTAAACTCAAGTTTGTTTGTTTTAATAACAACAAATCACTATTAAACAACTCAGGTTCCCATGCTTCAGGGACAAAAGCTGTGGCCCAAAGGCCAGAGGCCCAGATAATCAACCTAGAGTAAAGCCAATACTGGCAGCATTTATATTCACACACGTATGCACAGGCACACACACGCACGCGCGCACACACACGCACACACTTTGCTCTTCTGATTGCAGTGCTGCTTAGGCAAATATTAACATTTTTACCTACTCTTTAATTAAATTATACACTACCTTCTTAAGTAAAGAAGAAAAAACCAAACAGGAATAATAGGATACTTGGGAAAGTTTCCCAGCAAGTAAAACCGGTGAGTAAAACATTAGTGATTCAGCTCCAGCACTGAAGAGTTTCACATTCACCATCCGTTCAGTGCTCACGTTAACCCTGCAAGGGAGGAACCCACTTTAGACATAGGGAAATGCATTTCTGTAGGGTTAGTTTTCCCAAGGTTAAATGGTAATAAAAAACAGTATTACCAATAATACATCAACCTAGGTCTCCAAACACAATCCAAAGCTCCCACCACCCCCCAAGAGAAGAGGGCTATGGGGGAAAGCAGTGAGTTAAAAGGTTCCGGCAACTCCCCTCCCTCACTTTACCCTTCTATTCCTTACTCAGCATTCAGCAGCATTTTAGACTGAAGGCAGATCCCATCCAAACAGCTGTTCTAGATATCCTCCCAGAGGACCATTAGCCCGTATTGCTGCCCTGCCCAAATACCCTACTCCTTCCCGTACCGTCCAACTATACAAAGTCCCAGTGTCATGCCCTGGCATTCACAATCCTCCTCCTGATCCTGACCCACCATCTGGCATGAGTGCTCCACAGGAGCCAAACTAGCCCCAAAAGCATGAATCACCTGTGTTCACACAATCCGCTCCCTCCCACCTCTCAGGATAGCAGCAGATGCTCTCCGGAGTCTCATGCCTGGACCCCAATGCAGGCCTTCAGAACCAGGACATCTTAGCCAGGCAGATGCTTTCTGAGATCACTCCACCATCCATTTAGGAAGCACTGCCCTCTCATAAGGCTAAGCCCAATACCAACTCTAGTGACCAAATAGGATCCCCCTCCCAACCCAATGCCATAATAACCACTCACACCTCTGAAATCCAGAAGCAATTACTGTCTGTACCACCCTGTTGCTGATTAATGCTCCCACCTACTGTTACTATTTTATGTACTCATCTGGTCTCCTAGATTATATTCTTCTCGAGAGCAAGAATTTCATCTTACATTTCCCCATAGAGCGTAACGTTTTGTACACAGCAGCCCTCCAAAATATCAACATGTTTTTGAACAAACATGAAGATTTTCTTATCTTTCTCCTAACCAGATTTAAGATGTACAGCAGGAAAAATGGGAAGCCTCAGGGCCAGACTTGATTCACTCAAAATTCAAGACTGGCCAGCAAAGAAACCTCAGAAACCAAGGGCACCACACTAAAAAGTCACTGCAGTTGGTGCTCTGCACCCTGTGTCCATGAGGACTCAAGGATGAGTCAGGCTGCAGGCACGAGAAGAACGAACAAACACATATACAGCAGACAGTCCTCCAATTCGAAGCACCCGAAAATAGTTCCTGCAACATAATTCTCGATGTCTAGCAGAACACCCTCCTTAAGCAGGGTCTGGATGAGGATGGATGGGTGGAGATGGGACAGCCAAAACATTTTCACCCATCAGTGATCATAAGCAGAAAAACATTTTTTCACTAGAGGAAAAAAAAAATGCTATGACTAAGTGTAAGCCTTTAAATATCTGCTTATGGAGGACATTTCTGGTATTAAGTCACACCACTTGACTGTCCAGAAAAAATTGATTTGTTTAACCTGAAAAGAGCTCAAATATAATGCCAAATAGCCCCATCACACTACAAAATGCTTATTGCAGAGAAAGCCTTAGTGACTTGGGATCTTTCTTTCCCTTTTCCTTTGTTTTTTTTTGGGGGGGGGTTGGCGGTGGGAGGGAAACTTAGTTGACTTTTATACAAAGCCATAAACATGATCTTTCCACATTTTTCCCCACCAAATGGGAGTTTGTGTCAAGCCACATGTCACCTAGCAACTTAAACACCACTCCACAACTAGCCAGCTACCCAATTCTTCATACAAAATTTACCTTGTCCTATTAAACAATAAGAGGTAAAAAAGAAATAAGAGTTAAAGCAAGTGTTAATATGTGTTAGCTTCATAATCACCTTAAATAAGGTGGGAGAAAAGAGAAGAAAGACTAAAGCTTAATCTTAACCATTACCTAACAATTTAAGAAGAAAAAACATCAATGAACCTGGAAGACACTCAACATCTGAGAGTCAACAGTCTTGTGATCCAATGATTAAACTCTGTGTACTACAAAGTCCATCTTAAAATTCACCTACTGAACTGTGAATTGCACTGAAAGAGCCTTTAAATGATTTTAGAACGCCCTGACTCATCTCTGACTCCTCCTTCTCATTTACATCCAACTCCGATGCTACCATCACCCTGAGAATCACCCTTCCTTCCATCTCCACCTGGTCATCTCACACTTACCCTCTAAAAACTCAGCTCATACGCCCCTTCACTTAGGCATACCTCCCCAGACTCTCTTAAAAAAACCGCACTCCCTTTTCCATGTTCCCAGGCCACTCTGAAATAACTACCACTAATATTTAAAAACAAGGTCCAGATGTATCACTAAGACCCCTCAGTTACATCTACCCAACATCCCAGACACATTCCCTTCTCCCTGCACCACAGCATGACAGTCCAGAACACCGTCTCCTTCACTTGAAGGACCTCAGAGCCTCTCGTCCTAGACTCTTACACTCCCAACTTCCACAAAGCAGCCAGTGGGTCCCCTGGATGTCCAGCACCCAGAACAATGCCTTGAACAAGTAAATGCTTCAGAATTTCTGCGGAAGGAATGAATGACTGGATCAATCAACTACATTTTTATCTCCCAAACAGGCTTTTCGACCAATGTCCACGGTGTGCATAGAGAAACACAACTAATTTTAACCAAGTAAAATTAGTAAAATGAAAGGAAATGTCCTCCCTATTCAGTAACACAGGCACACTGCCTAGGTTATATTATTGTATTTCTCTTTCCTTTCACAACTTATTTTGGTCTCCAAAGTGCATAAGCAACCTGATTATTGATTTAGAACATTTAGATCATAAACTGCCATTTATAAACAATCTTTTAAAATGCTAAATGTAGGTTTAGAGAGTTATGTTTCCCCTTGTCAGCATTGCAAGATAAACGGGTGCCCAATTTCCACTAATTTTATTTGATTTTCAATAACAGTTAAACCAACTGTAAGGAACATTTTAGAGCTGTTAAATATAGTCAACATCTTCCATCTTTATGTCAGGTTCCTAAACGTTCCCCGGATGATCTTCAAAAGGCCAAATTTACCCTATTCTTTCCAATATATGCTAAAAAACAAACAACAGTGTAAAAAGTTTTTCTCCCTTAATTTCAGAGATTACTGGAGGGCGCACCCTGTATACACTCAGGCTGGCAAAGCCACCGGCCCCTCGCCTGCCGCCCCAAAGCCCACAGAAGCTAGGCCACTCCACTACCGGAAACAAATGAGAAAATTTTTAAGTGAACATGCCTTCCACCAAACGTTACAGTCTACAGCAAAGGAAATATCCTCAGGTGCTTGACAGAAACTTCGGAGGCGTAGGCTGTTGTCAAACACAGACAGCCGATGAAACAATTTAACAAAATGCCTTTTCACTTCTGACACATTGTAGAGGAATGCAGTTAAGTGGAGACAATGTTATCACTCCACGAAGAAAAAGGGAAATCTACTCCACTCCGAAATCAGGCCCTGGCTCCGCAGCCCCAGCACCATATGGAACTAGTTCCAGATAGGTAAACGCTGAGGTCCTCGCAGAAAAACTTTTAATTCGGTGACTGATTTCAGGGTTGTGCCTTTTAAAGGAGTCCTGCACGGGAGCCCCTCAACACCGAGACTCCGTGCCCAACCAATGTCCGCGAGCCCATGGAAGCGCGTGTCCCTCTCGGGGCTGCCGGCGACTCTCCCCCACCAGCTGCCCCCAAACCGCGCCGCGCCGGTCCTGCCCGCGCGCGACCGGGAGACGAAAGGGCTCGTGGCTTCGGCTCTTTCCCCCGCCCGGACGAAGGCAGTGTTGGAGTACAAATGCAGCCGCTCTCCGCCGTGCGGGGAATAATTAAACTCTCCTCCAACCAAAAAAAGTTCCTTTTCCCCAGCCTTTGCCGCGGGGCCTGGGAGCGGGGAAAGGCCTGAGGCTGGATTTCAACCGCCTGCAGCCTGGGGAGAGGCGTCCGGCCAGGTTTCGCCCGCGCCCCGGAGGGCTGAGTTCGGGCTCGGTTCCTAGGACAGGCTCCTAAGGGGCGCCTGTGGCCGACGCCCGCCCCGCGGCCGGAGCCCCGAGGGACAGGCGGGCGGCGCTCGGCCCGGGAGGAGCCGCGGGGTCCGGCGCTCTCACCCGGGGCTGCGCCCACCCCACCCGCCCGGCCCCGCGCGGAGAACTTTGCCGCCCGCAGCCCGGGGCGGGGGGCGCCCGCGAGGCCCGGCTCGGCCGCCGCACTTTCCCTTTCCCCGCCTCCCCTCCGTCTCCCTCCTCCCCTTTCCAGGAAGCGCCATATTGATCCCGGCGCCTTCCCCCTCCTCCTCTTCCTCCTCCCTCTCCTCCTCCCTCTCCTCCTCCCTCTCCTCCTCCCCCCTTCTCCCGCCCCCACCCCTCGCGCCCCGTGCGCCCCCGGCCCCTCACCTTGGCGATGGCCTTCCGGTAGCGGGTCACCGCTTGCTGGATGAGGCTGAAAACTTTCATGTGGCCGTCTCCGCACGGCACGACCACCCGGGTCCTCCCGAAGCACACGGTCACTTTCATGCCGCCGCCGCCGCTGTCGCGGGCCGGCCCGCGCCCCTCGCTGACCGCGGCCGGAGCGGCCCCGGGCAGGGGCGGCTGGACGCTGGGCGCGGCGGGGCCGCTGCACGGGCGCGCGGGAGGCTAGGGGCGCGGGCAAGCGGCGGCGCCGGGGGGCCGCTCGGCTAGCATGCCCGGCCCGGCCCGGCCGCCCTCGCCTGGCCCGGAGCTCGCCTCGCCTCTCCCCGCTGCAGCGCCCGCAGCCTCCGGCCACCT
>NC_058407.1:106016508-106115903 GCF_002201575.2 Neomonachus schauinslandi | reverse complement strand
GGCGGGGCGCGAGGACGCGGTTCGGTCGGCTGCTGCGCTACTTTTGGTCCCGGCTCGGCGGGGAGGCCGCGGCTGCCGCATCAGACCTGACGTGGGGCGACGTGGTGCCGCCGCCGGCGCCGGGTTGCTGGGCGGCGGCGCCGCTCCTGAGCGGCGGTCGGGCTCGCGGTCTCCACCTCCTCCCGTCCGTAATCAGTGACGAGGTCCGCTACGTAAATCCCATCGCGGCGGGTAAGTGGCGCGCCGGCCCCGGACCCAGAGACCTCGGAGCCGGCGACGCGGCGCAGGAGGCGGAGGCAAGAGGCGGAGCGGAGCCGGGTCAAAGGGTCGGGGGCGTCGGGACCCCGGAGCGGGGGCGCGGGGGCTCCGGGGCCCAGGGGAGAGCGGGGAGAGCGGGAGCTGCGCGGCCGGAGGCGCCGACCCCGAGGCTTCCCCGCGGCGCGGCGGCCGCTCCCGTCTCCCGCTCCGCTCGCGGATTGCCTTCGGGCTAGTGGCAGAGCTCTCCCGAGCGGGAAGCGGGCTCCTCTGCTCTCCCTCCCTGACTCCTTTTGAACTTGGTACAAGTTGGACAAGTCTTTCGGAAAAAGCCTTACTGCTTGATGAGTGTGGTCCTCCCTCTTTGAGAAGAAAAAGGAACGAGAAGTAAGGACGTTGGTTTTATTTACCACAGCCGACGATTAGTAGCACCTTTGTCTCAATTTTATGTACTCCGTTTAGATATAAATCAGCGTTAACCCATTTCTCCGAAACATGAGTCGGGGACACAGGTGTTGAGTCACTTTAATCCCCAAACACGACAGAGCTGATCAAATAGTGCGAAGACTTTTATAATAGCTGCGAAGAAGGAACAAAACCGTGACAGCTGATAGAAATTGCAGTCTCTCTTGTTCTTTACTTTTGATTTGTGCCTTTTTAGAACCCACCTAGCAAGGTTCCCAGAACATGCTGAATAGGGAATAGACACATTATTCAGCATAGTTCTTTATCCTCCTGCCTATTGCACGTAGACCAGATCCTAACTTTAAAATCGCTGAGACGTTTCCGGCACTGCGCTCAGTAAAGCAGCTGTCAATTGACGATCAAATTTTCAGCACTTTTGACTTACAGGAACAGCCTGAAGATCTGACTAAAACTGAGAGAGCCCCTTTTAACAGTACCTCTTAGGTATGTAACTTCTTAAAATTTCTTCCTTTCAAGCCTAATTCGGCGGGCTGATAAGAGTGCAGCCACCTTCCCTTTAAATAAATATAAACCTAGATGCACGGCGATAGAGATCCGGTATGAAAATTGTATTAGATTACATTAATAATTCATGTTCTCTGTTTTTTTCCTTTGGGTACCACATTTTTCTCCTACTCTTGGTCCTATTTTTGGATAACAAGCTGCTTTCCCTTCATAGTTTTTAAATCTTTGAACTTTTTTCTCCCAAGGAAGTTAAATTGCAAAGGGTGTTTTGGCCAATAAAAACTAAGTATTAAAAAAATGTTTAAAAAACTGTTTGCTGATCCAGATACAACTTTTAGATATTTAAATGGGTTTGATCCTGAATGAGTGAACACTTAAAGCATTGTCTTATTAAGTGTTGATAATTACACAAACATTTTTGGTATGAATCTGTAAATAGATCAGTGTAAGCAGATGCTTTCCCAGTGACTTGCTGGTCAACCTGGAATCATTTTGGTGAGTGTGAAGTTGTAATTACACTTATGTTTTGTGTACATATCTTGTAAGAGTATATGAATAAATTTTTATTGGATGTATAAACACAGAGGAGCTCTTCAGTCTTTGTTTTTGCTTTGTCCTGGAAGGTTAATGAAATTTGCTTCTACTGATGAATTCAAGAAACTCCAGACTCCATAGACCACTTTAGTTTCCTACTGAGGCAAGTTATTGCATGATTAAAATGTGAAATCTTTTTTAGAATTCCATGAAAAGTAGGGAAGAGTTTCAGGTTATAAACACACATAAAGAATCCTGACTGAAACTTGACGAGTATGTACATATTTCTGATCTGTTTTCCCTAACTTGATATTCTCTGCAAGTTAATATTGGGCCAGAAAATTGAGCCAGGTTTATTGTTGATGTAGTAGTCCATTGGAAAGCACTCAAATGTCCTGTTCCATTTAGATAGACTTTTGAAAGTAAAACTGAGCAATGCAAACACTTCACAGCTGAACCACTGATATTTTGACATGCAGTCAACATTGGTCATTAAGGAAGTAAGCCTGAAATGTCTTTGAATTCTGTTAAGTATTTCTATTTTATTGAACTAATGGATTCCATATATAAAAGTCAACTTTGAGAAGTTATTGTACATTGAATGCAATTTTAACATTATCAATACAGATAGATCATAAAAGTAAAAATTTCAGGGAAAATGTTTTTTATCCATTACATACAGGTAAAAATAAACATTTTAAATCATTTTGTTAATTTCCTTTTAAAGAATATTTAAGATTTTTAAAATACTTTCTACCATGAGAACTGTTTAATAAAGAGTACACTGTAAGAGTAAATCCTTTCACTCATGGGTTTTCTTTTTCTAACGTGTTAGGATATCCAGTAGAGAATAAGAGGGAATGAAAAGGAAAACTTAAGGATAACACTAGTGGGATTTTATCTTGATACTACTCATGAAGACAACTTGAGTCTTACTGGTATAATTCCGTTACAGCGAAGTTTAAAAATTACAGTATCTATCTTGCACATCTTTTTTTTTTTTAATCTTGCACATCTTTTGATTGGCTTTCCCAGGAGTGTTAGAGGAAATTGTTGGCCAGGGGTATATAAAACAGTTTTGAAGAAAAACATAGGCTAGGAAGTTATGTGGGAGTTTTGCTTAAAGACTGATGGAATAACTGTCTGACTGGTAAGGGAGGATACTTGCCTCTTAGAAAGCCTTACTAGCAGCTCTTTTGTGAGGCTCTTTTGAAGTACCCAGTTCTCCCAAAGTGGGAATCATCTTCAGGCGTATTTTCTGAGCAGTGTTAGAGCCAGACCCATTAAATGTCAGTCGTGTGAAATCCTAACGACAGAGCTCGTGTGATTCTGATAATTTGAGAATTTCCCAAAACCAGTTTTTTCAAAGTTATCTTCTTGAAGCTCTTGTGTTTTTTAACACAGTGGACTTAAAATGAGACCATCCTAACTCTTGTCATAGTTGTTTTTTTTTTTTTTTAAGATTTTATTTGTTTGACAGACACAGTGAGAGAGGGCACACAAGCAGGGGGAAGCGGCAGGCAGAGGGAGAAGCAGGCTTCCCGCTGAGCAGGGAGCCTAATGCGGGGCTCGATCCCAGGACCCTGGGATCATGACCTGAGCTGAAGGCAGACGCCTAACGACTGAGACACCCAAGCGCCCCCGTGGCATACAGTTTTGTTCATAATCTCAAATAACCTCAAGTTTTTTCATTGATAGCACAGAAATTATTTTTTTGCTTTGAAATGTCTTAAAGTGGAATTTATATTCTAGCATTGATATTATAAAAGCTTCTAGCTCAGGTATTAGAGAAACTGAATCATGCATAAAGACCTATGATACTGTATATGGACAGTTGGGATGCTTTCACTCCTTTTAAAATTGATGGAAGTGTTAAAATTAACCTATTTAAGCATGTTTCTGGACTTAGAGAGGTAGTTGTTTTGTTCATATACACACAATAGGACCAATCTAGGTAAGTATAATAACGTTGAAATTCATTTCTCTGAACTTTAGCTAATTCAAGTGTCTTATCTACTCTTTTCCAGATTTATTAGTTAATAGTCACTAGAGTTGTACTTTGTGTAGGTAAGTGTTTTGAAATGTACTTAAAATGCAATAATGAAATACAATATTGAACAGGAAAACCCAGCAATGACTCCAGTCAAGCAAATAACCCACAGCAGATTTTAAATTTTGTTTCCTTCCATGAAGTGGTGGTGGTGGTGGAGAGGGTGGTATTTGGAGAGGTGGAGATAGGCCATGATTATTTGAATTTTATTTTTCATTTCCTCCTTACCAGCCAATTTAGCTGTTCATTGACTGTAAAATAGCCAAAAGCAGGTGCCAGGTGGGGAATGAATTGAGAAAGAGATGCTGAAATAGTTAATCCTTTGATGATTTTTATAAAGCGTTAAGATTTCTTAAATAATAGGTATCTGAGGCAATTAAATTGGAGTGGCCTTGACTCTATTAAAAGTCACCTGATTTTCTATATGATTCATGTTTAATTAAAGACATTATTGGCGGGCGCCTGGGTGGCTCAGTCGTTAAGCGTCTGCCTTCGGCTCGGGTCATGATCCCAGGGTCCTGGGATCAAGTCCCACATCGGGCTCCCTGCTCGGCGGGAAGCCTGCTTCTCCCTCTCCCACTCCCCCTGCTTGTGTTCCCTCTCTCGCTGTCTCTCTCTCTCTCTGTTGAAAAATAAATAAAATCTTAAAAAAAAAAAAAAAAGACATTATTGGCATGGGTCTCAATTATTTATAAGTACTGCTCCTGGCTACTTCTGTTTTTACACAACAGTGTAAAAACTATTATTTGAAAGTTATTCTAACTTTGTTTCACAATGATTACAAAACTAAAAGTGGTATAATTTCCTGTCACTACTCTCCCACTTTGTTTCTCCTGTACTCCTTTCCTTCGCCTAAATGCATAGTAAGCATAGGTTCATCCCTGCCAACTTCAGGTATTTGGTTCTTTGGAATTACTTCTCTCTTCTACCCAGCCCTGCCTTCTCCCTAGTTTTTAACTGATGTGATTGAAAAGAACCAGCTCTATATGCACTTCATATTCTTCCCTTATCTTTCAAATCTTACTCGCTAGTGTTATCTAAATCATGATTAACCTCTGAACATCTACTTTCCTAAGGAACTAAAACCTTGCTTCATCCTGGAACCAGAGAAATAGATATACTTTTCTGTGGTCTCATTCTCTTCCTGCTTCCATGAGAGGTGTATTGCCTTTTATTCCACATTCTTTCCTTTTTTTTTTTTGACTATTCTAATTGCAACGTGGGTTTTTTTTGGTAGTTTTGTTTTTGTTTTTGTCCCCCCCCCCCCTTCCTGCAAAAACTGTCTCAATGCATAATTTACAGTTTCCATTTTTGGGTTCTTGAAAGTAGAGCAAGAACTTAGGTTATTTTGCAAGTGTCTTTGTAAAGAACTCTACATATTTGTCATATTTCCCCAACATTTTATAGATCTTTCCAACTGTAATATCTAGCCCCAAAGCAGGATTTTTAAAAAGCAGCCTGCCTTTATTGTCTTTCCAAAGCGGTCAACTTAGTTTTCACAGAAGCTGCTCTTTAAATCTATTTAATAATTTAACATGCTATTTTTAACAGAATTCCAAAATTACAACAGTAAGTGTAGCTGGCATAATCAAGTTAGGTGATAAATACGACTATTGCTAAGCATCCACCACAGCTGTTAGAAACAGAAGTGCTTGGGAACACTAGAGAAGGACTGTGGGCATTAGCTATACTGTAGGTTTTATAGAAGAAATGGAGAACATTGGTTCATACAGAGTTGGTTGGGGACGAGCAAGTTGGTTAGGTAAGCTTTTATATTCTAGTAAAGTTGCCCAAGAAGTTTGATTCTTTTTTTTTTTTTTTAAGATTTTATTTATTTATTTGTCAGAGAGAGAACAGGCAGGGGGAGAGGGAGAGACAGGCTCCCTGCTGAGCAAGGAGCTGGATGCAGGGCTTGATCCCAGGACCTCGGGATCATGACCTGAGCCGAAGGCAGACACTTAACCAACTGAGCCATCCAGGCTGCCCCTAATCAGTGTATACCTGTTATAGAGAGCTCTATATTAAAGGATACTTGATAGCAATGAAATTAATTGAATCTGTATGCCAGAGGGTGAATAGAGCCAACACACAGATGAAGAGTAAGGTGAATGCCAGATGTAATTTTGGTAATTAAACCTAATATATGATAGAAAATTTTTACCAGTATGATAAATGGCTTTTCTCCAGATACAGCACAGGAATTCACATATAAGCAAAATAATTTGGAACTCATTTTTCTCTCTTAGTATAAGCTCTTATTTGCCTATAATAAACTAATCTAAGATATGCCTTTCCACTCTAAAAGAGAAAGTTTCCTTAGCAGATAGGTCCTTAAAAAAATATATTTTTTAGAAAATTGGTAGTATCCAGGACATTATATCAGTATCCCTTGTGATTTTAGGCATAAGGAGATCAGCTTAAAAATAATAACCTCAGACTGTATTATGAAATATGATGAATTCAAGGGGTATGTTTTAGGCTAAATAGAATATATATCATAATTAGCTTAGTATGAGAACATATTAGGACATTTGAGCTCTTAACTATTCAGGTGTTTTGTGTATGTGGGAGTGGGGGACCCTAAGTCAATCCTGTCTACCAAAGAGTAGCATGTTCTAGGACATTTAAACCAGATTTGGATGAGATCAATAGTATAAAAAGCAGCTGAGTTTTTCAAAATATGCAGAGCTTAAACTTTAGTAAAATGGGATCTCCTGCTTTGCAAATCCACACAAGGTAATTTTGAACCTGGAAAATTAATGTAATGGAAAGGATTGGTATACCTTAAAATTTGAATGCTTTTACAACAAACTTTATTAAGCCTCTACCAAGTACCTCAAACTATAATGCTCAGAACTTTGGCTATTTATTAAGGCAAGGGGTCTATTGGAGGATTTTGAATAAGGAAATAAATAGCATGTTTGGATTTTGCATTTTGAATAGAGTGTTGTGGTCTAGTGGAGTAGATTAAGAGAAGTTGAGAGAGAGGTTTGAGTGAAGTGAAGGGAGAGACGAATTGCTTTATAGAGAGGCAGTTATTGCTTTAATCTTGTCAAATAATCAGTTTCAGAACTAAAGCAGTGTCAGAGATGATGGAGAGAATGAAGCAGAGTCAAGAGACAGGAGATAAAATTATTGAGGCTGGGTTAGGCAGTGGTTGGTCCTTGCTTATATTCCAAGCACAGTTGGACATTTTGTGTTTATTATTACATTTTCTCCTCACAAAAAGATCTCCATTTGACAGAGAAGAATGCTTGGAAGATTTTATTATTGTCGAGATCATATAGCTAATAAACGATAGAACTCAGGGCAGGGAAACACCCAGATCAGCTTCCAGTGCCAGTGCTTTTTACTTCTTTTTTTTTTTTTAAGATTTTATTTATTTATTTGACAGAGAGAGAGATAGTGAGAGAGGGAACACAAGCAGGGGGAGTGAGAGAGGGAGAAGCAGGCTTCTCGCTGAGCCGGGAGCCCAATGCGGGGCTCGATCCCAGGACCCTGGGATCATGACCTGAGCTGAAGGCAGACGCTTAACGACTGAGCCACCCAGGCGCCCCAATGCCAGTGCTTTTTATACCACACGCTATTGCTACCACTAAATCACGTTGCCTCCTCAGGAATTGAGGACATGGGAAGTGGGGAATGAAGGGAGAGGAAAACTCCCAGATGGGGTGGCTGAGTCAGTGTTGATGTTACTCACTGAGGTAAGAGTACAGCAAGAGGAGAGATGCAGAGTGAGGACGTTGAGGTTAGATTTGAACATTTGGGGCTTGGAGATCTGTGAGCAAACCATTAAGAGATATCTAATAGGCAGATGCATAGGGCTGGAGCTCAGGAGAGAGAAGTCTAGACTGCAGATGAGATCTGAGACTGATCAAGTAAGGACGAAGTAGCCTAGGGAGCCTGTGCGGGGTGAAATGTCATGGTGAGGGGGGCAGATTTTTGTGACGGGAAACCTGGGAATACCTTTAAAGAGTAGGCAAAGAAGACTGAGGACAAAGGACCTGGATAATTTGGAAGAAAAGCATGAACACGGTGTTTCAAAGAGTTCAAACAGCAGAAAATTTGGGGAGTAGGAAATGCTGTAGGGATATAAGGAAGATAGGGACTAGAAAGCTTTCTTTTAGATTTGGCAAGCAGGCAATCAATCCATGATGACTTCTTAGAGAGTAGCTGGGATGAAATTCTTTGGTAAGCCTGAGTCAGAATCAGTTTTGTCTGATGGTCATTATTCTGGTATGAGACTAGTCATTTTCCCTTTGACATCTTGTGGCTGTGGTGGCTGGAAGCTGGTACTTTCTTCAATGCTGATTGCCTCTGGGAAGAGCAAGTGTGTAGCTGTTCCTGGACTTCAGTGCATACCTTTTGCTACTTTATGAATTTTGGACCATAAGAATGTATTACTCATTCAAAAATTAAAGAAAATGGTATTTCCAAGAGAAATACAGAAATTAGAGTTAATTCTCTTTTTATGTGGTGCCAAGATCATTACTATTCAAATAATATTATCAATGTTCTTTGTTTAAATGTCTGTCTCTCTCATTAAATTGCAATCTCCTGGAGAGTGGGGACATTTTATTATCTGTCTCTTCCGTCCTGGTCCCTGCCTCTAGGCTATGCAATTTTTATGGAAGATTAGATATCCCAATGTAAAACACCACTGGAATATAACAGAATAAGGTTTAATCCAAAGGAATGGCACCATCCTTGCTTTTTGTTTGTGTTGTAGGTAGCCTGGTTCAAATGTCCTACCATCTCCTGTTGTCCCTATGCTGGGAGATGGGGGACAGAGGGACGGTAGCTATAACCATTGTTCTAGTGCCTACTGGCTCAGTTTTTCTTTTGTTTTTTGTTTTTGTTTGTTTTTTGAGGTTTTTATTTATTTGACAGCACAAGTAGGCAGAGTGGCAGGCAGAGGGAGAGGGAGAAACAGGCTTTCTGTGGAACAGGGAGCCCAATGTGGGGCTGGATCCCAGGACCCTGGGATCATGACCTGAGCCAAAGGCAGATGCTTAACTGACTGAGCCACCCAGGCGCCCCACCTACTGGCTCAGTTTTAAAATTACGAGGATGGTATGACACCATTTTAGAGGGTCCACTTAGGAGGGAACTCTGAAAGCAGGATGTCTGTGGCTAAGCAGCACCATTGCTGGCAAAGATGCCTAGAAGACCCTTAGGGCTGTGCACATTTATCCTTTCCACCTCAACAGTGAATTAAGCGCTCCCAGTTCCTTTGTCTTTTTTCTTTGCCAATTTTACTTCATTCAGCTTGTCAAATATATATTTTTAAAAGATATTAGTAAAAAAATGGGGTTTAATTGCTAGAGTGTCAAAAACAGCTTTTTAAGTGGACTATAGATTATTGGAGGAGATTTTAAAGGAACTGTTAATATTTTGTTTGAAGTTAATATTCTTTGACAAAAGCCAGTTTTGAATTTAAGGTAGATAAAAAATGGTTGACAAATTTGTTGCAGTGGAATGAAATTTAAGAAAATGATAAAAGAAAACGATAAATTCACTCAGTTTATTAAGTGATTATTATTTTAAAATAGAGCTGATACCATTAGCTATATGTAGTGTATATTCAATGATTCAGACAGAGCTGCTTTCTCTTCAGTAGGAAGTAACCTGATAAATAGCACATGATTTATGTTTTTTGAATTTTTTCTCCTAAAAGATAAGAAAATTGTAAAGAAGTAAGATTGGAAATAAAATACAGAGTTTTAACTTTCTAGTCTGTTTTCTCAGTTTTATAGAAATTAGGGTATTCTGGAGGGTATTCTGGTGTAGTTTGGAGAGATTTTATTAATTAATTAATTTATTTATTTTTGAGAGTTTTTTTTTTTTAATAAAATTTGTGATCTCCCAATTCAACTGTAATTTTTCCTGCAGGATAAATAAAGAAGAAAACGGAGAAGGAACAAAGCATTGATTATAAATGTCTTAATAATGAGCAAATGTGGCAGGAAAAAATATATTAAGACAAATCTAAGGTAGGTGGATATATGTTTTTCTGTTCTTTTGAAAGTTCTGCTTAGAGAGTTAAAAGTTAAACTAATGGATAAGTGAATGATACATATGTAGAGAGAGAGAGAGACATGTATCCATAAATGTATATGTATGTATGTATGTGTATATATGGCAGTAAGAAAATATGATAAAATGTACCCAGCGTGGTCAGCTATTCAACTAAAGTGTTCACCTTCTACCCTGTACCCTGTGAGGCAGTGGAGGGGAGAAGTGGACATGTACATTCAGCTCGTGTTGCATGCTGGCCTTTTCATTTAGAAAGGAGACCATATGGGGCACCTAGGTGGCTCAATCATTAAGTGTCTGCCTTCAGCTCAGGTCATGATCCCAGAGTCCTGGGATCAAGCCCCACGTCGGGCTCCCTTCTCGACAGGAGGCCTGCCTCTCCCTCTCCCACTCCCCCTGCTTGTGTTCCCTCTCTCACTGTGTCTCTCTCTGTCAGTTAAATAAATAAAAATCTTTAAAAAAAAAAAAGAAAGGAGACCATACATAAGGATGTGGACAGAGTTTTAGTTTTCGTCCCTCCTGGCCTTTAAGTTATGCTTGTTCCTAATGTAAAACAGAACAATGTCCTTATCAATTTTTTACAAAAATCCAGATAGAATTTTTCAGGTTTTCTTTTGGCTACTTTCAGAGACATTCTGGTTTATTAGTTGGATCTAGCTTTAAAAAGAAAATAAATTGGGGCGCCTGGGTGGCTCAGTCGTTAAGCGTCTGCCTTCGGCTCAGGTCATGGTCCCGGGGTCCTGGGATCGAGCCCCACATCGGGCTCCCTGCTTGGCGGGAAGCCTGCTTCTCCCTCTCCCACCCCCTCTGCTTGTGTTCCCTCTCTCGCTGTGTCTCTCTCTGTCAAATAAATAAAATCTTAAAAAAAAATAAAAAATAAAAAAAAGAAAAAGAAAATAAATTTTCTCTGACTTTTTTTGTGAAACTATAAATGAAGAATAGAAACAACTAATAATTTTTCCTTTCGCAGCTGGGTTCTATTTTTAAAATTTTACAAGGGCAAATATAGTTGCTTTGCAGTGTGGTTTGTCTTTGCAAATGGGATACAACTAAGATTTTAGAAGTTTGTTCGTTAATTGAACACTTTAATTATAATTAGGAAACTGCCTTGGTCTTATTTTTCATTTAGATAGATTTGGCCTGTATTTCCCTTTATCTTTGTTTTCTCTTGTCTTTTAAGAACACTTTCCTAGGTGCCAACGATAGCATTGCTCTAAAATGTTTTTCCGTTTTCTTCTCATTTTTTCTTTCTCCTTATTTATCTTACGTGTTCTTGACACATAGGGATGCCTAAATAACTTTGGTCATTAGTTGCCTCAATATTTCTATAATTGTAAATATAATTTTATGAATATATTCCTTTGTATTTATTTCTTGAAGATATATAATGGGTTGTCTACCTATTTTGTTGTACTCTACAACAGTACTGTACTGTTGTATTTCAGTGTTTTGAGGAGTTATTGCAGTATGACATAGATGTTCTATTAAAGTTCTAGAAAATAACAGAGTAAGCAAACACAGTTCTACCCCTCTAAAAGTAGTTCAACCTAGAAGTCTTTGAAAATTGTGCTAATGGATGGATCCTATTATTTTAAAACATGGCTATCTTAACATTTTATTAAACTGTATCCTAATATATTTAGAACATATTGGGATAACATTTATTCTTCTATCAAAGAAGAAAATGGTTTGCTAAATAATATAAAGAAGATTTCAGAAGAAATATTTAACCTTCATAAGAAAAGAAAATTGCTACTACTATTAATAATTTATAAGTTTAAATATGCCCATTTTAGCGATTTTTATGTTTTTTTAGAATTGTGGAACCAAATATTTGCCAGTATTTTGCTTGCTGTTAGTTTATAGTGCTTAATGGACTTTTTGTTTTTGTTTTAGTTTTTTTATTGCTTCATCTTATATGTCTTTATTTTTAAATATTTTATAACATGATTACTAATTGGTCTTTCTAATAAGGGTTATTGTTTAAGATTAAACTATTGCTCAATTAATTTATAGATTATTAACTTTAGTACAACTGTGTTTAACATTTGATAGAGAAAGTGAGATTTTGGGGCACCTGGGTGGCTCAGTCGTTAAGCATCTACCTTCGGCTCAGGTCATGATCCCAGGGTCCTGGGATCGAGCTCCGCATCAGGCTCCGTGCTCGGCGGGAAGCCTGCTTCTCCCTCTCCCACTCTCCCTGCTTGTGTTCCCTCTCTCGCTGTCTCTCTCTCTCTGTTAAAAAATAAATAAAATCTTTAAAAAAAAAAATGAGATTTTGGGGAACATATTCTTGGATACATCTCTTCAATTTTAACTATAAGATACATGGTGAACAATGAAGGATTGTAATGGATTTTTCTCTTATTCTTCATAAATGAATTTTGTCTGGACTAACTGAGGCTGATTTTCAGGTGTTAGTGTGGTATGTATATCATTTACACTGAGTTCTGGGTTGTAAATCTCCCACTGAAATACTGTTTGAAAATGCCTAATATAGTGCTTGACCCATGTTGAACATTTAATTCTTAGTTGAATCTTCTTCCCTGAGTCCTGTCCTAGGGCTGGTTTTTAGTGGGTTTAAGAGGTTTGTACTAGAGAGCAGTTGGGTATTGATCAGTAGAATAAACAGGCTTGAAAATGATAGGGTATATATTTTAAATAGATAGCACTGGCTTAGTCTTCTATAGATGATTTTTACCTTCAAATACATTGATTTTATTTTACTTATTACTTTTTAAAAATACTCTTTTTTTTTTTTTAAGTAATCTCTGCATCCAATGTGGGGTTCGCACTCACGAGCCTGAGATCAAGAGTCACGTGCTTCACCGACTGAGCCAGCCAGGCACCCTTCAAAGAAATTGATTTTAGTATCAAAGTTGTACTGAATGACATGTACTGGTCACTATACTAGGCACTCTAGAAGAATACAAATGGTATAAAATTAGAGTCCCTATATACTAGTGTGAAAGACAAAGCATATCTGGATGAAGCTTGTAACAATAGTTGCAGCATACTCAAAAGCACATATTTATTATAAAATGCTGTCTAAACTGGAATACTCAGGACACTGGCTGTGGAAGGAACCCTAGAGTTCATAAGACCTCTTGTTCACTGTCTGTCATGCTATCTATTATGTGCCCTGTAGAAAGTCACTTAATCTCTCTAAACCTTATTTTTTATCATTTTAGTGACATCTGACAGTTGCGTAGTCTTCCCAAATAGTTGATCAGTTGGTTTATTTAACAATTATGGTAGGTTCTGTACTAGGCATTGGCAATACATTGAAATATAAGATGTAATCCCTGTCCCTGAGTTGCTTACACTAGTGTTAGTATTTTGTGAATAAATGTATTATATGCTGGACAAGTGTTATAATGGAAGTATTGCATAAAATGCTTTGGGAACTCAGAACAGAATAACTAATTCTGTCCAAGGCTATTAGAATAGGCTTTTGAAAATGGTGTCCTTCAGCCAGGCCTTGAAAAACTTGTAGGGAATTTGCCTGTTAGACAAAGAAGGGGTGAAGAGCAGTTCAGGAAGAGAGAAGAACAGATATAAAAGATTAGAACTGAGGGAATAGGATGTGTATTTGAAAGAAATGGCTTATGAGGAGGCCAGAATGCAGAATGTGGGAAGAAAGGAGTGACTGGAAATGAGGCCATAAAAGTAAAATAGGGTCACATTGTGAAAGAGATTGAATGGCAGTTTGGTTTGGTAGTTGAGAATATGGACTTTGGAAAAAGATCTTAGTTCAGAACCTGGCTATGCCACTCTGATCAGATCAGATTGTTGGTAAGATTAAGTTCTTAACCTCCTTATGGAGGTTACCTCATTATCTCTAAAAGAAGAACTAAATATCCTGATCTTATCAAGTTGTTAAGGATTAAAGCCAGTAGGCGTTTACCACATGATAAGCACCAACAAATGGTTGTTGTGGTTATGATTACTGTAAGAAGTTTGAATTTTATCCTACTGTCAACAGAGGGCTACTGAAGAGTTTTAAGCTAAAATGTGTGCTTGAGAAAGAACTGTTAGCATGGATTGGAATAGGGAGATTGAGCAGTGGTGAAGAAGGGACTAACTTGTTCTTTAGTAATTAGAGTCATCACACTTGGTAATGATGCTGTAGGGAATGAAAGGGAGAGGGTGTTAGAGATGACACCCAGGTTGTCACTTGATGGATGGTGGAGCCCCGTTTCCTGAGGTAAGAAACTCAGAGCAGAAACACATTTGTGGACAAAGAAGGAGGAGATTAGTCTGGACCCACTGAGTTTGAGGTACCTGTAGGGCTCCTATTTGGAGATGTTAGATAGGCATTTGAATATATGATTTTGGAATTCAAGAGAGACCTGTGGGCTGGAGATCTAGATTTGAGAGTGATAAGCCTGAAGCTGGTATTTGAAACTAGAGAAATGGATGACAATACACAAAGGGAGATTTGAGAGTGAGGTAAAAAGCCTAAACAGAGCCCTGAAGACATGCAATGTGAACGTTGACATTGAGTAACAGAAGGAATTAGCAAAGGAGCTTGTGGAGGAGTTGTCAAAGAATGGGATGCGAGCATAAAATGCAATATGATGACGTCAAGAAGGAAGATGCCAACAGTTTTGAATACTGCTGAGGGATCAAGCCAGATAGGACTTAAAATGAACATTAGATTTAGTGACAGATTGGTTATCTTTACTAGAGAAATTTAGTGAAGCAGAAACCAGTTTTTAGGATTGTCTAGGAATAGGTGGAAGATAAAGAAATGGATATAGTGTTGGTAATTCTTTAATGTAGTTTAGCAGTGAGAGGAAGAAGAGAGGTTCAAGACAATAGCTAGAAAAGGACTTTTCAGTGGATTTGTGTGTGTGTGTGACTGTGAGACTGAAGAGACTTGAACCTATTTAAATCTTGATAAGAGGAGACCATTGGGGGGGAGGGTAATTGATAATATAGTTCCCTTGAAGAGGGATCCAGAGCACAGATAAAAGAATTTAAGAGAGGCAAGATAAAATGGTGGGTGTAGACATAAGTGGGTTTGTTGATTTGGTGGCAGGAAATTGAAGGAGTTCTCATCTGAACAGGAGGCAAGTCCTTACATTGAGTGTAGGGTAGTAGGTGGGCTTGGAGATTTGAGAAAAGGGAGAAAAATTTGAAAGAGTTGTAGAGAATGGAAGAGTAAGTTCACTAGGGAAACAGTAAGACTGCTGCCTATTTGAGGTTAAAAGCCATGAATTCAATAGCCTTAATAATACTGTTTTATAATTTTATTCAGTATTGTTCATCAGCCTTGGTGACAGCATAGAGGAGGTAGAATTGGTTTTATCTGAGATTGGTATTTACTACGCAGATAAAACAGAAAGACAAGGGACAAGAGAATTTAGAGTATTGGGAAACCATAATTAAAATGAGAAACCATGGATTCTAAGCTGAATAGGATGGGATATGAAGAAAATGGGAGGCTGATGGAAAGAGAAAGTGGTCTGGAGATGTCAGTGTGGTGGAAAAGCAGGTGTGATATGAGTAATCGAGGGTGGATGTAAGTTGGGAGGATAGGATATTGTAGTCAGAGTGCGATGTCAGGATTAATTATTTCAGAGGTGGAGCAGTTTGGGACATGGACTATGTCCAGTGTATGACCAGCTAAGTAGATGGCAGTGGAGTAGAGAAAGTCTTGGACTGAGGCATCAGGGTGAGGCAGGGGTCCTTCCTTTGAATGTTGAACATAATTGAATAGTGGAGAGGAAAGCTTTTTTTTTTTTTTTAAGATTTATTTATTTGAGAGAGAGAGCACGTGTGTATGAGCAGCGGTGCCGGGGGGCGGGGGAGAGAGAATCTCAAGCAGACTCCTCACTGAGGGTGGAGCCCAATGCAGAGCTCAGTCTCACAACCCTGAGATCATGACCTGAGCCTAAATCAAGAGTCAGACACTTGACTGATTGAGCCCCCCAGACACTCCGGAGAGGAAAGCTTTTTTTTTTTTTTAAAGATTTTATTTATTTATTTGAGAGAGAGAATGAGATAGAGAGCATGAGAGGGGGTAGGGTCAGAGAGAGAGGCAGACTCCCTGCTGAGCAGGGAGCCCGACGTGGGACTCGATCCCGGGACTCCAGGATCATGACCTGAGCCGAAGGCAGTCGCTTAACCAACTGAGCCACCCAGGCGCCCTCCGGAGAGGAAAGCTTTTAAGTCAAGTGTCAAAGTCTTCAGTTTACATCCTGGATGTGAATAGAAAATGATTATCGTGTGGATGAATATAGGATGGTATACCCGATAACTTTGGGCCTTAACAGAACAGGGGTTTCTACAAAGGCACAGAGGAGGAACAGCTAAGAAATGGTAGTGGGAATCAAGAGGATACCAGGTCAACATTCTGATTCTGATTAGGTATGCGAAGACAAGCTGCTGTCTATTGAGGGGCTGGGGTGGGGGCTGGAGTTCCAGATAGCACATTGCAAGGGCTTGGAAGGAGAATAGGAGTAGGAGTAAGCAACTGAATTACGGGGGAAAGGAAGCACTAGTTATGAGAGGGAGAATGAAGTATGGGAGGAGCTTACATCTTTGACAGTGACCGGGGAGGTAGGAATGTGAGGTGTTAATGGATGTGATTCTGGCATGGGTGAAGGGGCATCATGGCTTAGTTTAGTTTAGTCATGACTTATAGGGAGGCCAAGTGTGATGTGTAGTCTTTAGAATGGACGGCAGCAATCATGAGGAGTAGCAACTCGGCAGCTTGGTCCAGTGTTGGGATAGGAGGTTATAGTAGAAGATGCCACATGTGGCAGGAAGGATGAATGGGGTGGCTGCTGACCTTCCATTTCTGCCTTTCTTTACTAGGAGGCTCCAGGTCTCATGGCATCCTGATTTGGCTGATACTTAGCTCTGTGGGTTTTTGTCGCTAATCTGGTACCAACTCGTATATGGACACATGCTTGTAGCTTGTTGCTTTGGTGCTTGAGTGGGTAGTGATGCTCTTGAATAAAAGAAATAGAAGGGAAGGGGCAGGCATCTGAAAACTAGATTGAGATGCTTCAAAGGAGGGGAGTGTACACAATTACAGTCTTGGGAGTCATCTGTGTATAGGATTGAAGAAGCTGTAGTATATAGATTGAAAAAGGAAAGGGCAAAAGGTTGGACTGTGGGAAGTACCCAGGAGAAAATGGGAGCAGTTAAGGTGATTACCTGACATAATGCCTGACAAAACACTTTCATGTGTGAAACATTTTGAAATGTTAATAACTTATGAAATCTTTTATTATATATATATATATATAATATACATAATCTATTATACCTCAAAAAATGAGTCCTAGTTTAGGGTGACCTTTTTAAGCATTAGAGCTTTTTTTTTGATGAAAGTCTTTCTGGATTCTATTATGTGTATCTCTCTTTTCTTAAAGTATACTGAGTATAATTAACCTTGAGTTGATGATTCAGGATAGTTATTATAAATACCATTATTGAATTTTAACTCATATTTTTCAATTTCTTGAATGTAAAGAACTTGGCGACTTTACCCTGTTTGGATCCAAATTACCGCACACTTGGGATTCTTGATCTGCTTGTTATATTCTATGTTGTTCTCCCTCCATCGCTGCCATTGTCAGCTGTTACTTCTTATATCTAATATATTTGGAAACCAGATAAATGAGAATTGTATTTGAAATAAAAATGAATGGGTTTAAAGTAGGGACTAGGAGAGGTTCTCTTTGCTTTAGAAGTTTTAGTATATAGGCTTTAGGCCATTTGTTTTGCGTATTAACAGGTAACTTTGGCTTATTATTCAGTTGTTGACTGAATTCTACATGGATATCAAATAGTTGAAATGTTATACAGTATAGATTGACAAAATACACACTGAAGGACCTAGAGTAGAGGAGGCATCTGAGTGAGGTGGACTTTTTTTTTTTCCTCTCTACAGCTTTATTTATTTTTTAAAGATTTATTTATTTATTTTAGAGTGAGAGAGAGAGGGAAAGCACGAGCAGGGGGAGGGACAGAAGGAGAGGGAAAGCAGACTTCCCTCTCAGCGGGGAGCCCCACGCAGGGCTCAATCTCAAGACCCTGAGATCATGACCAGAGCTAAAACCAAGAGTCAATGCCCAACCAATTGAGCCACCCAGGTGCCCTCTCTCTAGAGCTTTAAAAGCTATTCTTTCTCTGATTCCATCCGACCTTTCCAGCCCTACTTCTACCAGTCCTGATTTGCCTCCTCCTCACTGAACCTAAATAGGCTCCCCTGGCACCTAGATTCTCTACTACAATCTGCTATTCTGTTTTCCAACCATACTCTGTACTTCCCTGCTCTCATAGTTCTCTTTTCCTCTTCTACCTGGTGAAATTCTTCTCATTGTTCAGTATATGTTTATATGGCCCCATCCTCAGGCAGATGTAATCATTACTTCCTATGTTTCCCAAAGTATTTTATGCATAACATTCTTTACACAATTTAAGAAGTTACTTTACATGTGTTCCTTATGGGTCTACCTGATAGAATTTACCAATAAGCTAAGTTTTTCCTAAATTTTAATATACATCAGAATCTCTTGGATATAAAAAAAAATTAGATGCCCCAGAAAGTTTGATTCAGTAGATTTGGGGTTGAGCCGGGAATCTGCTCCCCGCCTCCCCCAACAAGTACATTAGTTACTTCTGATAGAAGTTGTCCAAGGACCAATTAATGAATGAATTCCTTCAGGGCAGGGGCTGCAATTTACCCACTTTTGTATTTGGGGGGCCTGTCATGTAGATGGTGCTAAATAAATAAATGTTTCTAAAATGAATAGTTTAGTGGGGAAGGCCTTCTAGCATAGTGTTTTGAGTTGAGACTCAAGTTCTTGGCAGAGCTCTTAAGAGAACTTTAAAAAGTGTAAGAAATAGCATAAGACAACATTTCTCAAGTTGTTTTCAGAACACTACTTTAGGACATGCCTTGTGGAAAAAGAGTTTTTGGTGGTCAGATACTTTGGGAAAATGCTGTCTATTGGATCTGCACTCTCCACCTTCTGAAGGCCCACTAGCATATTCAGGCTTCTGAGAAGTTCTGCAGCAAAGAAAACCTTTAACCCCGGATATTTAGAACTTTTTCACTAAGTGTTTCCCCCGCCCTCTTTTTTAGATAATACCTTTTCATAACCTGCAGAACTAAATGTTCTGAGGTATTCTGTTTGAGAACTGTTCACATAAGCAAACGTAGAGCCAGAAGAATTGGCAGTTTATGCAGGGTGATCTATACTTGCCTAGGCTGTTCTGGAAAATAAGAGAGATAAAGGAACTGGGGAATAGTAAGGGAAAGACATTTTTTCGTAGTAGACTATATTTTTATCATTTATAATTGCTCTAAATTGTCATGTTATAAGTTTTGAAATGATTTTCAATAGAAGTAACTTAAGTGCAGTATAAATGGGTGTGAGAATGGAAGGCTTGGATTCAGATAATGACTATTGAAATGCAAAAGAAGGTAGTAAAGTACAAGACATGGATGAAAGCTTTGTAGGATCTGGTAACTAAATCTGAAAAAGGATTTGGATATTTTAACTCAAAGTTCTAAGTGGCTTGCGTACTTTTTGGCTATATAATTAGACTACTAAAGTGAGAAAAACACATTGTATCATTGAGAGTTGAAAATAACAGTGGGGAGAATAGTTCCTGTAAGTTTTTAATATTTGATTTTGTTTAATTTATTTTGTTTGTAGTTTGTATTTCTTCTAGTAGGATAAAATTCATTGTAATATGGTTTATCTTATATATAGAAATAGAAATCATTAACTTAAATTGATATCATAGACAAAATTATGTCAAAATTTTTCCAGAAAAATTAGATTCTCTTCTTTAACAAAATGGGAAGCTGTAGGACGTGGTCAGCTCTGCATGATTCAATTTGAGAGGCTTGTTTATCAGAAACTGGTTAGTGCTGGCAAAGCTAGACACATCTTTATATTATAATGCATTTAATTTAGACTATGGGGAAATTCTTTGATACTATATATTATGAAACAGGTATCGAAGGCCTTGAGAGTCATAGAATATTTATATTTCATGTAAAATAGAAAGCCTACTTTTTTCACTCATTTATACTGGAGGGCTTAAAATAATTATTAAGGAGACATTATTATAAGATTAACATTTTTTTTAATTTTAATTTTAACTTTTTAATTTTTTTAAAGATTATTTATTTATTTGACAGAGCGAGAGACAGCGAGAGAGGGAACACAAGCAGGGGGAGTGGGAGAGGGAGAAGCAGGCTTCCTGCTGAGCAGAGAACCTGATGCGGGGCTCGATCGCAGGACCCTAAGATCATGACCCGAGCCGAAGGCAGTCACTTAACCCACTGAGCCACCCAGGCACCCCAAGATTAACATTTTTTTTAAATAAGTGAATTCCCGTAAGACATTTTGCAGTGCTTTCTGCAATGGTAATGTTCATATCTGGTGAGCAGAGTTCGTTCGGAGAGTTAGGACTCTGCTCCTGAACCTATTTCTTGAAAAATAAGGTAGTACAATTGATGACAGAAGTGAATATCAGAAAGCTAAGTAAAAGCAGAGAAATCTTTCAGATAGGGCCTTAATACTTCTTCCTTTTTATTGTCTTTTCAGACAAATGACCATGGAAACAATTGAATCTCAGCAGGATGGAAGTGTAACAGATTCTGTGGCAGAGAGCGAATCTGCTCATATGCAGACCCAGACTGGTCAAAATTCAGTCCCTACTTTAGCTCAGGTAAATTTAATGTAGGCAGTAGGCAGGCACTGATGAAAGTGAAACTATATGGAAATAAGTATGTGCAGATTCTGTTTTCTTGAAGTTGATTTTAAGTTTCCCCTGTTGCCTGGTTATCAGCCATTCTTACTGATTTGATTTCAAAGCGAAGATATGTATTTTAGTTACTTTGCCTTGTAAGGGACACTTTGCAATGTTCCCTCCACCACCATCGCTATGCAAAAGGAAAAACAAAAACCTGCCTGCAATATGTAATCCTCAAATTACTGTTTCAGAAGGTTGGTAATTCCAAGTTGGTATAGTCTTAGATTCTTAGCTGGAAATACTATAGAAATCTTACATTTGCCTAGTATATATTTGGTTTGATCTTTACTGTCTTTTTAGTTAGGTCTTTGAATTGGTTTCATATAGAGACCACCAGTATGAGTTAGTGCCTGATTTTTAGCTCCTAAAATTTATTTCTGAGATATCTATAAAAGTATGTAGTAAAAAACAAACACATTCGTTTATTTAACTCATCACATATTTTTTGAGTACCTACTGGCTCTCGGCACTACTTAGATACATGGAGAAATGTAGTTTTGGGCCTTAAATATCTCATGGTTTAGTAGGAAGACAGGTAATTGAATGATAGCTCCAATAATATAAGAAGTGCTATAAAATGTTAGGTACAAAATGACTAAGGCTTACAGAGGAGAGAGCAGCCAGGTGACTAGGAGTACTTTATGGAGGATTTTGCTTTTGAGCTAGATATAAAGGGTGAATAGGAGTTTGCCACGTGGACAAGGATAGGGAAGCATATTCTAGGCCAGGGAAGAGTGTGTGCAGAGGCACAAAGCCAGAGTGTTGGGGAAAAATGGATAGAGGGGCTAACTGGAGCCTAGCGTCTGGGCTGGGAAGTTGAGCTGATAAACATAAGCAGAGGTTGTATACATTTGAGAGTGTAGAGTATTCTGGATTCTAAATATTCTTGAAGCACAATGTTCCCTGTGTTTAGAACACTAATATGTGTGTGGACTGTGTGGAGGTTGGATTGGAAGTCAGCCAGCCGGTAGGGGAGACACCTTTTGCGTGGAGTCATGGTAGTGTGGGATACAGTGCAGTGGTGAGATTTTCATAGTATCTTGAAGGGAGGATAGAGAGGACACCCAAGATGGCTGACTGGAGGTCCAGGGGGAATACCAGGTACTTCCTGGGTTGTCTCAGGCCAGACAGGTTCCTGTGAGGTCTCTTCTTTCCCAGGATTGGGCCCCAAGCACCCAGCCTGCTTTTCTTTCATCCTTCAAGCTCCTAACACCTACTCACTCCCTGGGGGTTTTCTCACAAGTATTCTGTGGAGCTGCATCTCCCTGGCAACACCCTTCTTTGTTACCCTGGAATACAGGCATGCAGACCTTCTGCTATTTAAGGGGGGGGGGGGGCAGCCTTTTTCTTATTAAAAAAAATGTATGTTCATTGTAGAAAATTAACAAAATATATATTATTATAAAGAAGAAAATAAAAACTATCCATAATCTTAACATCCAGAGATTTAATCATTTTTAACATTTTGGTGTATATCTTTAACCTTAGGGTCTTTATGAAAAGAATACAATACACATACATTTTTTCATAAATTTGTGATCTTCTAGAGTTTTTATCACTATGATTCCTGATCTTTAATTCAGCCCTTCTTTTCCAAAGTGGTAGTTGAAAGCAAATCTTCCTTTTGCCTTCCCTTCCCTTCCCTTTAGGTCCCTTCTAACTGACTCCCTTCCCTTTAGGTCCTGGCTAACTGACCCTCACATAGCCTTCTCTCCCTCTTCTGGGCCTGCACAGTCAAAACAGTACATCTCCATTGTCTAAAAATGATAATTTGCAGTCCTGAGGACCTTCAGCCTGGGTGACACCCAGCTCTGTGAGCATCAGTCAGAAGTTACTGAAGAGTTCAAGTAATATGAAATCTGGAAAATAACCTTGGATTTATGAGAGTTTGGAATTGAATAGGAGTCCAGTGAATAGAAACTAGGTTTTCATAGATTAGAGAAGAAATAAGAGGGAGAGGAGTTAGAAATGGAAGTATAGATTATTCAAGAAATTTTTCTGTGAAACAATAGAGAAAGATGAGTCTGTGAGACAAAGGGGTGAGGACAGGAGTGTGGCAAAGTGGAGTGTTTTGAGGAAGATGGAAGGAGAGAGAGAGACACGAGAAAGCTGAATCAGATGTAGGAAAAAACCTGTGGTTTGTATTTATAATGCTTACTTTAAAAATCTCAACTAATCAAACGTTGGTATTTATTAAATCTGGATAGCAAGTTCATGGACTTGCTATGGTATTTTTTTTCTACATATCTTAAAGATCTGATCAAAGAATAAACTATGGTTTTTATCTTTCACATATTAGGAATGTTGGGAGATTAAGAAGTACTCTGTGTGCTGATTCATTGATTACTTTGGTTAACTAAGAGTTATCCTCTATGCCATGCATGGATCATGATTTTTGAAGAATTAGGACAAATTCTTAGCAGTCAGAATTTTCTAAACATAATTAGATTCTAAACAATTAGGTTCTTGTGATGCTGAAGCTGTTCATTAGTGAGTATTCATTATGATGTGTTATTATATGATAGAAGCATTAGGAAATCAGATTGAAATCTTTATTAAAACTATAATGTATGCTAAAAGTGACTGACTTTTCTGAATAATTCCTGAGGTCCTTGTATACTTGCCACTTGTTTCATTTTTTTCAAAGAGGACTGTTTGGTATAGGTAGGAATTTATAACACTTAATTTCCTTTTTACATGGTCAAATTATCATTAACTAGTGTGGGAACAAAGGGTGTGACCAAAAGATCCAGTCAGCTTGATCCTTTGCATCTGGTCATTTGATAGTAGTAGTTTTGAGTACCATGGCCTTTCCAAAGCTTCTGCCCATCGGGGTTACCAAAATATAATCACATTCAGTAAGATCTGACAACTCGAGCCTGCTCTTGTCCCTCAGGCCTCTGTGTGCACCAAAGGAGGCTAGAGTTTTAAGTTTCTAGTTTGCCTGTTTTACAACTTCCCAGATGTAAATGAAATCTTTCCCTTCTACCTGTAGTCAAAAGTAAATAAAGTCACAGTGGTGATAATGTCAAAGAGCTGAAAGCAGGAGGTGCCATAAACAGATTCTGGGGATGGCAAATAATTGAGGTTAAATTGTGACTTGGCTTTCTTCTTGCCTGAGATATTTTTTATGTTGATTTATTTTTAATTGAAGCTGCTTTCTTGTTTGTTAAGTGTATGTGTTGCTATGTAAGACTAGTTTCCATCCCCCTCCGCCCCTGGAAAAACTCTTGGTAATAAGTTGGAGAGTTTATTTTAAATAACCAAGCCAGGAGGAAACCCTGTCCAAAAGCCAAAATGGTGAAAAGCAAAATTACTATATATACATTACTGTATATACAAGTAGTTTTAAAATAGCCACATATCTTCTGCACTTGATCTTAGCCAAAAGGCCAAGAAGCGATAGCCACATATCTTCTGGAGATAATATCTTTAAATGGGTAATGGGAAGTTAAACTTTCTTTTAAAATGTAGGATTTTAAACATATACAAGGTAGAATAATGCTGCTATGTATATAAATTTGTATATACATAAACTTGATAATTACTAAGATTTTTGTAGCCTCATCTGTCTTCTTTTTTTTCTTTTTGTTGAAGTATTTTAAGCAGCTCTGCAGATCTCAGACATCATGTCATTTTACTCCTACTTACTTCTGGGTATGCAACTTGTAAAAGATTATGGACATTTTTTTATGTAACCAAATGTCACTGTCATACCTAATAAAATCAAGCATAATTCCATGCAATGATACGTACTTCTTATTCACATTTCCCCATTTATCTCACAAATGTGTAATCTACTTTGAAAGCAAGAGTGAGGACACACTGAACTTTTCTTGTTGCAAGTCTCTTGGGGATTGTTAATGTCACCATGAAGATCTGGATAGGCGAGGTAATCCACATGGAGCCACTGGAAAGGATGTGCTTTAAAATAAGCTTCCCAGAGATTCATTCCTTGTAGCTGCTGATGAAGCCTATGGGCCTGAGTTTGACACCTCAACTCTATAAGTTAAATATCTCTTTTTTGTAAATGACCAGTTCTCTAGGTGTCAGCAAAGATGAAAGGAGCAGAATCACAGGAGTCCTAGAGCTTGAAGAAAGCTCTGGAGATCATCAGGGTCAGCACTGCCTCAAGAGAATTTGTTCTAATATAAAATTTAACCTTCCCATGGACCTGTTTATTTTTGGAAACAAAGAGACTATAGGGAGCAGAAAAAAACCACTCGGGAATGTTGTTCAAGGATTATACTCTGCTAATCTCCTTTCTTATCCTGTCTGTTCTAAATGCAAACAATATGTAAAGGAGCACTTCAGAATAAAGCCGGCCTGGCATGCAGTGAGGGATTGAAGTAGGAATGATTTAACAAAGGATACATTTTAATATATGAGCTGTATGTATGTTTTCTGTTTCAATATGGTGGGAAATTAGAATGACATTTCTCATTGCTTTGGCTGGCTGTGCCAAAAATCCATCTTCTTGGTCCTAAGTAGGACCAGGAAGGATGTGGATGGCTATCAGAAAACAAAACAAATGAAACATTTGCTATTGATAATGTGTCAGCAACATATTTGTATATTAAAGATGGTCTACATTGTGTTAGGTTGATTTGGTATATTTACTGTCAGCTAAGTAGATCTAATTTAAGTTTAGTGTTCAATTGAATCTTGTTTTTCAACTTCAACATACTAATTCCCTTACGTGAGTGACTCTTACTGAAGGAGAAGAATGTACCTCTTAAGATTTTGAGGTAAAAATTTTCATTTCAGTATTGACTTTCTATTGCTCCTTATTTTTATGTATTCCTTCCTCTGGCTCTTTTTCATTGCTTTAATTTAATTTTTTTATATAATGTTTTACTTCACTTAGAATTCTCTCTAAAAATGAACAAAAGTTGGAAGAAAAAGTAAAACTGAATTTTTTCAGTAAATGCTATATCTGTGTTGTATGATGTTCTTTAGTCAACTAATTCAAGAAAATATACTGTTTTAAAATGTAACTCATTCTTGGGGCGCCTGGGTGGCTCAGTCTTAAGCGTCTGCCTTTGGCTCAGGTCATGGTCCCAGGGTCTTGGGATCGAGCCCCGCATCAGGCTCCCCGCTCCGTGGGAAGCCAATGCTTCTCCCTCTCCCACTCCCCCTGCTTGTGTTCCCTCTCTCACTGTGTCTCTCTCTGTCAAATAAATAAAATCTTTAAAAAAAATTAAAAAATAAATAAAATGTAACTCATTCTTGGGGCACCTGGGTGGCTCAGTCGTTAAGTGTCTGCCTTTGGCTCAGGTCATGATCCCAGGGTCCTGGGACCGAGCCCCACATCAGGGGAAGCCTGCTTCTCCCTCTCGCACTCCCCCTGCTTGTGTTCCCTCTCTCACTGTGTCTCTGTCAAATAAATTAATAAAATCTTTAAAAAAAAAAGTAAATAAATAAAATAAAATGTAACTCATTCTTGAAGGTAATTCAGGGTTTGAGGGAGGTAAATTAAAAGTAACTTGTGGGGGCACCTGCGTGGCTCAGTCGTTAAGTGTCTGCCTTCAGCTCAGGTCATGATCCCAGGGTCCTGGGATCGAGCCCTGCATCGGGCTCCCTGCTCAGTGGGAAGCCTGCTTCTCCCTCTCCCACTCCCCCTGCTTGTGTTCCCTCTCTCGCTGTGTCTCTCTCTGTCAAATAAATAAATAAAATCTAAAAAAAAAGTAATTTGTGAACTGCTAATAGGGGGGACCATTTTGTTCAATTTGAACAAGAATTTATTATATATCTGTACACATATTTTGTAATTTTGTCTATAGTAGCCAGCACATTTCTTTAAAGGTTAGTTTTTGGCTTTAGAATGCACTCTGTTTTCATCTTCACGATAATACTTTGAATAAAATTTGATATTTCAAAGATAATTTAAGCAGATATAAAGCAATCAGTCAAATTTTAGAAAAAGATTTTGCTTTTATACTTATAATCAGAAAAATGCTTACAAATTAGTTTTAGTGTTGGAGAGATTGTTAAAGATCTTCTGTCATTTATAATGATTTTCTATGAGGTTTGGATACCCTTTGTTTGATGTTCCAAGTTCTCCAAAGAGAGAGGTGATTTGTCACTAGCAATAATGGGAAAATAACTGAGTATAAACAGTTATTCTTTTTACCCCTTTTCTCTATGATTTTTTTTTTGTAGTAAAAGAGTAGACTAGGGAAAGGTTTATAGGGGAGCTGTTATTTAAGGGGTATAGAGTTTCAGATTTGCAAGATGAAAATGTTCTGAATAATCTGTTTTTACGACAGTGTGAATATACTTACTACTGAACTATAAACTTAAAGATGGTTAAGATGGTAAATTTTATTCTACATTTTATTAACTACAATAATAAAAAACAGGACAACAAAAGGAGTAGAGTAGGCATTGAAATTTGAAGAAAAAGAATGTTAATTTTTGTAGTTTCTTCTTTGACTAATATTCAGCGGTTATTTACTTTGCCTGATTTTAATTTTTAAAGTTACTACAAGCTTTGTAAACCCCAAGCTTTTAAAAGAACTACATTTGTTAAAGGAATTACAAAACAGAGGCTTTTGGAAATTTTCACTTTATTGATTAATTATGATGACATCTTAATAGTGTTCTTCAGAAATGTGAGTTTTCTGAACAGAGAGAAATCTCTAGTTGTTCTCCAGAAAGGCATGGGAGAGAAAAGCCTGCTTATGGTAGTGAATGTATTAAGTAGACACACTATCAGATAAAGATGATGCAAGCAGAAATAGTTCAGGAAAATTTACCTTTAAATAGGTATGTCCTATACAGCAGTAGACTTCTATTTTGGCAGATAATACCTTTTTAAAAAATAATGGTTATAGGGGCGCCTGGGTGGCTCAGATGGTTAAGCGTCTGCCTTCGGCTCAGGTCATGATCCTGGAGTCCCGGGATCGAGTCCCGCATCGAGCTCCCTGCTCCGCAGGGAGTCTGCTTCTCCTTCTGACCCTCCTCCCTCTCCTGCTCTCTGTCTCTCATTCTCTCTCTCTCAAATAAATAAATAAAAATTAAAAAAAAAATAATGGTTATATATTTGATATCAGATATGTTAATATACTATGATAGGTATTCTAATGTAAGTCGGTCTCCTTAGGTCCTTAGAACTTTCTAGTTTTCCCTTTTTTAAGGGCTCATTTACTGCTTTGTACTTGGTATAAGGAAAGAGTCTTAATGTATACATACATATACAAGGTTTGAATTAAATGTAGTTTGTTTACTTAAAAGTAGTGGTACAAAATATTTTTCGTACTATATTTTAACACTAAAGACACAAAATTATTTTTTTAAAGATTTATTTATTTTAGAGAGAGAGAGCATGGGGGGGGAGAGGGAGAGAGAGAACCCCAAGCAGACTCCCCGCTGAGCACAGAGCCTGATGTGGGGCCCTATCCCACGACCCTGAGAGCACAACCAGAGCCAAAATCAAGAGTCAGCCACCCAACCGACTGAGCCACCCAGGTCCCCTCAAAATTATTTTCCTAACGTTTATATATAGTTTTAAATTAATACTTAATAGACTGAATTCTTTGATTTTCATAGATTAAGATGAAGGAGAGAACATGTGTGAAGTGCAAGTACAATGCTTGGCACATGGTCAAAGTGCAATAATTGTTTGCTTTTATCATTCTACTAACCTGCTTCAAATGGTTAGAATGGTAGCAGTTAGGCCAGTGGTTGCAATCAGGCTTTAAGATGAAGTGGCTTATGCTGGTTTAAAAATAAATGGTAGACGTTGGGGAGGGTAAGTGCTATAGTGAGTGCTGTGAGTTGTGTAAGACTGTTGAATCACAGACCTGTACCTCTGAAACAAATAATACATCATATATTTAAAAAAAAAAAAGAAGCAGGAAGGGAAAAATGAAGGGGGGGGAATTCGGAGGGGGAGATGAACCATGAGAGACTATGGACTCTGAGAAACTGAGAGTTCTAGAGGGGAGGGGGGGTGGGGGCATGGGTTAGCCTGGTGATGGGTATTAAAGAGGGCATGTACTGCACGGAGCACTGGGTGTTATACGCAAACAATGAATTATGGAACACTACATCAAAAACTAATGATGTAATGTATGGTGATTAACATAACATAATAAAATAAAATAATAAAAAAAATGTTGTATTAGGAATTCATTTGAAAGTAATATAAATCTACTTAGTATGCTTAAATAGACTGCCAGAGGGTTTAGAAAAGGAAAGATATGGGCGCCTGGGTGGCTCAGTCGGTTAAGCATCTGCCTTTGGCTCAGGTCGTGATCCCAGGGTCCTGGGATAGAATCCCACATCGCGCTCCCTGCTATGCGGAGAGCCTGCTTCTCCCTCTGCCTACCTCTCTCTCTGTCTTTCATGTATAAATAAAAAAATAAAATCTTTAAAAAAAATAATTCATAGTTGTTTTATAAGCAATATTCTCATATGATACCATGAACTTATTTGAAATGGTATATTTTATGCTCCTAAATTTTTGTACTCTGCCTTTCTTTTAAAGGGATTTTAAAACATTGCAAGAATTTCTTTATGCCATTTTGGCTCCGGAAATCTAAAATACAATTTATTACTAGATTTTAGATTTCATGATAAGACCAAGTTTCATTATAATGCTTTTTTAGGAGCTAAATTACTTAGACTTGCCTGTGTATGAACTCTGACCTTTGGACTGAAACTGAAAAAACTTAAGGATGCAGTTTAGTCTAGCCATGTTTTGTCACTGATTCAGATTTTGACTTATTTTTATGTAAATCCTTGATTCTTCTTTCCCCACCTGAATTTTGAGGAAGACTTTAAAAAGTATTTTAACCTTTCCAAATCAAAGGATTAATACATGTAAATTGTTTAAACTCCAAATTCTTGACTAAATTACTTAAATGTGACAATAATAAAAATAACAAAAGTGAGTATTGAATACTCATTATGTGCCAGGCACTTTGACTCTGTCCTCACAACAACTCTAGAAGGGTACTGCTTTCATTATCCTCAGCAGTTCTGGAAAACAACGTATAGAGAGACTGAATGAATAACTTGTCATAGGTCACACAGCTAATAAGAGGCAAGGCCAAAATTAGAACCCAGGCAGTCTAGCTTTACATTTAATTAAGCACTCTACTCTTTATTACTTGTAATACATAGGGTACTCAGTGTTGAACTGGACCATATATGGGGCATTAACTTGGAAATTCCATAATAATTGAATATAATAATAGATGTTATATATTGTTACTGTAGAGAATTGTATATGTACATATATATATATTGTGTACACACATGTATGTATATAGATACATACATACATAAACAGTACTATGCAGTACCTATTATATATGTACTGTATACTCTTACTCCTTCATTATTCAGTGACAGATTAAGATAGTTCCATATTTAGATTTCAACTCAGCTTCTGATCTGGGTATGTGAAAAGCATAGAAAATTGAAATTTTATCCATTTTGCAGTATTAGTAGTTGTTTCTATATAATTTCTGGCATCAGTAACCATTCTATGTGTTGAACCATCACTCTGGGGCCAAGAGTATGGGAGCACCCAGAGCTTTAGAATAATATTTTATAAGATGTTGAAGGAATCAGTCCCATTGTTTTGGTAAAATCAACTTATTGAGTGTTTTCCTGGCAAGAAGCTAGTTAATTATTATATCCATCAAATATGGGGCCATAGTTAATACTATTTTGTGTGTGTGGTAAAAAATACATTAAAATCTGCAGTCTTAACAAGTTTAAGTGTACAGTTCAGTGGTGTTAATAATACATTGTTGTGAAACAGATCTCCAGGACATTTTCATCTTGCAAATCTAAAGCTCTATATCCATTAAACAAAAACTTTCTTACTACCCCTGCGTTCAGCCCTGGTAACTACCATTCTACCTTCTGTTACTGTGAACTTAACTACTTTTAGATACTTCATATAAGTGGATGCATCAGTATTTGTCTTTTTGTGACTGGCTTATTTCACCTAGCATGTTGTCCTCAAGGTTTTATCCACATCATAATCCGTAGTAGGATTTTTTTCCTTTGTAAGGCTGAATAATATTCCTTTGAATGTATATACCACATTTTATTTATTATTACTATTTTTTAAGAAGCTTATTTATTTTTTAAGTAATTTCTACACCCAGTGTGAGCCTCAAATCCACGACCCCAAGGCGAGGAGTTGCACATTCTTCCACATGAGCCAGCCAGGTGCCCCTATTATTATAATTCTTAAGGTTTTTTTGGTGTTTTTGTTTTTGCCAGTTCAGTACTTTTAAGGACTTACACAAAGTTATTGGTAGGAGAAATAACATAATTCAAGTGAATTGAAGTTTGCTTCATAGACATTCTTATATAGAGTTTTTTGCTCGGAAATAAAGATTGACATGAAGCTTGGCTAATAAGTGGTTTTAGGCATTCATTTTGTGGTTTCTGGCTTTTGGCATATACATTTCTTATTGATTATTGAAAATGATCTACATTATTGTTAAGAGTAGTTTTAATATTTACTGTTTGTTCTTATAAGATATCTGTTGGGTATATGCCCTTTTGGGCTCAGGATCTCACTGAAACTTCATTATGTGCACTTATTACTTGCATTTGTCTAGTAATTATGACCAGTTTTGGTTTCAGTCTTCTGAAACCAAATATAGGATTGATATTTAAAAGTTCTGGAGTTAAAAAAATTTTAACTTCTACAAAGATAATATTCATTTTCATAGTACTTTAAAAATATAAATGAAACACATATTGGTTAGAATATAAAATGATGTTCCAACTGCTACAAATAGGAAACTGAAGATACTATACAGATTAGGTAGGAAAAACAAATCAGCTAAAGCATTTGTTTTTCAAAGGATAAAGAACCCCTAATTTTAATTTGTCCTCAAAAGATCATCACTGCTTATTGGAAATATAATGAAAATAGACTGTATAATTAAGAATGATATAATTTTGATATTTGCTTTGCTTTCTGGAGAATTTTTTTTAAGATTTTATTTATTTGGGAGAGAGAATGAGAGAGAGAGAGAGCATGAACGAGGGGAGGGGCAGAGGCAGAGGGAGAGGGAGCAGCAGACTCCCCGCCGAGCAGGGAGCCCAATGTGGGGCTTGATCCCAGGACCCCAGGATCACGACCCGAGCCAAAGGCAGATGCTTAACCAACTGAGCCACTCAGGCGCCCCGCAAGAGGAGAATTTTTTTTAAAAAGACTTAATATTCAGCCATTTACACTTACAATACCAGAAAAGCCAGTCACAAACCACAATACCACTTCCCCTTCTTATTTTATTTATAGATTTCAGACGGTATTTGTTTATGCTCTACACATACAAAAAACGTGAGGCAACAGCATTCCCATGTAGTTCTCTTTAGAATTTTAACTTAATAGATATAAAAATACGAGTCTTATGTGGTTAACTGTTATCAATAAATATTTTCAACTGAAATTCTCAATGTAAAATTAAGTAAAAAAAATTTTTTAAATTTATTTGAGAGAGAGAGCGAGAGAGCGTGAGCAGGTGGAGGGCAGAGGGAGAGAGGGAGAAGCAGACTCCCCGCTGAGTGGGGTGCCTGACATGGCACTTGATCCCAGGACCTGACCGGAAGGCAGGTGCTTAGCCAGCTGAGCCACCCAGGCGCCCATAAAATTAAGTAAAATTTAACTGCATTGAATTTTGCAATCTGTTAGCCAAACTTAAAAAAAAAAAAAACTCAATGGGAAAGAAAGACAGTAAAATGAAACCAACTCTACATTTTTCATTTTGTGTTGTCTTTAGTGCAATTAAGCACAACTTTAAAAAAATGAAATATTTTGCATCTTTATTCAAGTGTTCGCTTTCATTATTTTCCTATTTTCAACCATAAAATATTTGAAATATTCTGTACACACTTTTTTTTTTCTCACAGAAGAACAGAAACAGGCTCTTTTAAGAATCTTGTCTTAATACACAGAAATCAAGATAGTTTTCCAACTTCTTGCTTAGAGCATTAGTGGATTTTAATTGTAGTCCTTAAAATTAAAATAGGTAAGGTAGAGATTTTATTTCTCAGGAGCAGAATTGATAGCAAAATCTGCTATATTGTGAATTCACATTTTTTTTTTCACCCTTTATTAACCCTCTTGAATGCAGGCCCAGTAGCTCTGTGACATTTGCAGCTGTACTGTGACATCATAAACCCCATCATAAGGGAACCTAGCTACGGACTGGAGGGAGTCTGCTAGGTGCTCATCAAGTGCTGTGTTACAACATTGTGACGTTTTCCCAGTTACAAGTGTCATTATAAGGATTTTTTTTTAATTGCAAAGCCAAGTAAGGCTGTCAGTTGCATCATCTTAACTTCAGATTAACTACTGTCTGTAGTGGGCTTGTCGGTGGATGTGGTGGCATCAGCATAATCTATGTTTCAGGCGTCTTGTAGAAGAGGATTATTCAGGGGATCTGGAAGAAAAGGTAAATTATGTCTACTATGAGTTCATTCTACACCCTTTTAGAGCCTCATAAAAAGAGGTATAAAAATTTAAAAATATAAAATATACCCACTTTATTTTTTTGAGCAGCTGCCTACATGATTGTTAGAGAGTGATGAATATACTCATAGATCTTCCTCTGGCCTTCTCCTTCTCTTCATTTAGGCTTTTTATGCAAACGTTCTCTCCTCTGAGAAGCTTTCCACAACAGGTATATTTTGATGAGCCTCCTTCCACACTACCCCTGCCTTGTAACTCTGATTCCTTACCTTGCTTCATTTTTCTTTTGAGAATTTAACACCAACAAAAATGATGTATTTGTCTTCATCTGTTTTCTCTCTCCTTCTGCTTGAGAAGAGCAGAAACTTTTCTTGTTCATTGCTATGTCCCTACTGTCTAGACTGGCCCACACAGTAGGCTCCTGATAAGTATTTGTTGAGAGAATGAAAGAATGAGTTAATTCATAAGTATGACCAGTTTTTGTGATATTTTTTGCATATTAAGTCTTGAATGAATATTTGATGTTTATAAGAAATGTTTATTTTTTTTTTAAGATTTTATTTATTTATTTATTTGAGAGAGAGACTGAGATAGCAACACAGATAGTGAGAAAGAGAGAGCACGAGCGGGGAGGAGGGGGAGAAGCAGGCTCCCTGCTAAGCAGGGAGCCTGACATGGGGCTCGATCCCAGGACCCTGGGGTCACGACCCGAGTCAAAGGCAGATGCCTAACCAACTGAGCTACCCAGGAGCCCCAGAAATATTTCTTTATTTCTGCCTGCAGTATGCATATTTTTGTTTGTGTCCCTATACTAGCGTCTTTTAGGAAAAACTGTTCTCTTCTTTTTCCAGAGCTGCTTTAGAATTCTATTTCCACATTAGGAATAAAGTAATTATAATACTCTTAATAGATTGCTCTTTCTTAGTATTTCTCAGATCTTTGTTTTCTAGCTCTAAAGCATCAGTCACATAATTCTCCTTGCTTATTAACGTTTCCACCTAGTTACCCTACCATTGCTTTCAATCTAGCCTACCTAAAACTGAATCTACCACCTTACACAAAACAAAAAGATGCTTCTTTCTTTACCCACTTTTGACTTTGGAGCCTCCACGCATGTTCTTGAATCATTGCCAGTGTTCCTTCTATGCCATGTGTGTACGGTACCCTCCTTCAAGGATGCCGTAGATTCTGTTGTGGCCCATGTGCTCAGTATAATAATAATACTGAGATGCTAAAGGTAGGGAGCCTCATGAATTTTTTTTTTTTTTTAATGAGTAACAGTGAAGTTCATCTTGTTAACTCTACCAATACAGTGATGGGCTTAAATACTAGTCACCAGCTTTGGCAAAACCAGTGAGAATAGAATGTCTGGATATAGGATATCTCTCTATATAAGGGTTTTTGTTTTGTTTTTTAAGGATACATCTGAATTCTCTAGAGTATGTGATTTTTTTTTTTAATATTTTTTAATTTATTTGACAGAGACACAGCGAGAGAGGGAACACAAGCAGGGGGAGTGGGAGAGGGAGAAGCAGGCTCTCCGTGGAGCAGGGAGCCCGATGTGGGGCTCGATCCCAGCACCCTGGGATCATGACCTGAGCCGAAGGCAGACGCTTAACGACTGAGCCACCCAGGCGCCCCTAGAGTATGTGATTTATGCAGGTTCTCAGCCTGTCTTTCCACAGTTTAACAAAAAAGTTGTCTCATGAGCTTTTGCACTGCCCAGAGTTTGGACATAGAGAAGTTTCACTGTAGTTATAGAATTGCTACAACTTATCTCCAGAATGCTGGAAGTACAGTTTTGTATTAGTGGCTCCAGCTCCTTTTCCACAGCAGGTATTCTTGACACTAAGCCATTTTGATAGAGTGATTATTTAATAATTTAAAATCCTGAAAATTATACTTGAAAGGTAATTAAGGCAACTTAAAGCATGATTTGTATTTATCAAAACCTCACAGATCTTTTTTTTTTTTTAAGATTTTATTTATTTGAGAGAGAGAGAGAGAGCACATGAGGGGGGAGGGTCAGAGCCCGCAGAGCAGGGAGCCCAATGTGGGACTCAATCCTGGGACTCCAGGATCATGACCCAAGCTGAAGGCAGTTGCTTAACCAACTGAGCCACCCAGGCGCCCAAAACCTCACAGATCTTTCTTGAGTTGTTCAGTTCTTCAGAATACCTAATGTCTTTCAAGCTGGGGTACTTCCGCACAGAAGATGAATGTGGGCACTATCCACCATCCCAATCCACAGGTCCAGTCTGTAATACCGGGAGTGCTCTTGGGTATAATTCATATTCTATTTCACTCAGTCTCTGACTCACGAGCTCTCTGTCAGGATTTTGGATGTTGTGGTTCTGGCTGTGCTGCAGTGCTGTGGTTGAAATCACAGCCTGCTTCAATGCTCCGTTCTTTACGCTGTGAGCCGGGGCCTGAGGGCTACATTCGGATAGAGCAGCAGTTTTCAAAATGTGGTGTGCAGGACCCTAGGGGAGACTCTGAGGAGACTTTCAGGAGGTTTGGGAGGACTAACTGTTTTCATAATAATGCTAAGATTTATTTTCCTTTTTCATTGTAATGATATTTACACTGATGGTTAAAAACAGAAGAGGGTGGGAGTGAAGCTGTTGGTGCCTTAGCATGAATCAAGTCAGTGGCATCAGACTATACTAGTAATGATTGTATTCTACACTGCCATTCACTTGCAGTTAAAAAAAAAAAAAAAGTTTCATTTAAAATACCACGATGAAGCGGTGAATATTACCAATTGTATCAAACCTTGGCCCTTGAGTACATGTTGTTTTCATATTCTGTGTTATGAAATTGGTATGTTTACTGAAAGCATTTCTGCTGTGTAGTAAAGTGTTCTTGAAGAAAAACACTTGTGTAATTGTTTGAGGGGTGAAATGAACTAGCTGGGTTTTTTCCCACAGGACATCAGTTTTCTATAAAGGATAGCCAATAGCCAAACTATGGCTATTCAAACTTGAGTGTTTGGAAAACATTTTCTTAAAAGCAAGTGAAGTAAGCTTGTCACATCAAGGAAAACAATTGACAGTGTTTATTGTCTATGATAAAATTCAAGCTTTTAGAGAGTTTTTTAATTTTGGAAATCCTGTACCTGCCATTGTGAGCTTGATAGCTTTTCAGTATTTATAGTATTCTGATGAGATTGATGTTGATTTTAATGAATGAGGTTTTCTGATAAAGTATCATGAACTATGTCAGCATTTGGGAGATCTGCTTTTAATTCAGTGAGCCAATATTTTCCAGATAACTACTGTGTGATGTTACAGAATCATGCATGGGATCCATTCAAAGTGCAGGACTGGTCAGTGGATTTTAATATAACATACGGTTTCAGATTCCACATTGCAACTGATTTTTATGAAACAACCACATGTTGAGTTTGGGTGTAGTAACAAAGAATAATATCCATGTTTTTTGGAAAGAGCTATTGTAATAGTCTTCATTTGCCAATGATGTATCCGTGTGAGGTCCAGATTTCCTTCACGTTATTGACTAAAATATTGCAACAGATTCAGTGTACAAGTAGGTATGAAAATTTAGCTGATTTCAATTAAACCAGACATTAAAAGAATTTATAAAAAAGTAAAACATTGATACTCTGGTCACTAATTTTTTTGTTCTGGAAAATGTAATTATTTTTAATAAAATGCTATTTATGTTAGCATGTAGTGGAATTATTTTTAAGGTATAAAAAATGTTCAGTTTTAATTTCTAATATGGTAAATATTGATACATATAACCAGGTATGCTGGAGCTGGCTTGTGAGAGCCAATTGCCTGCATCTTTTTCCAACTTTGTGTTCAGTGTCTGTTGGTAACTTGAAATCTGCCATAGTTAGAGTGTCACATTACAGAAATCAGCAAACATTTCAAATCAAGATTCTCCTTTCCCCAACACTGATTGTTAAATCTTTACGGCATCCGACTGGATATAAATCACATAAACAAGAGCTCTTTGAGTCATCAGTAATTTTTAAGAGTGTAAAGGTGTCCTGAGAGACTAAAAAGTTTGAGAATTATTTGTGTGGCAGAAGGAGTACCTTTTGGTAATTGGTCCACAAAGAGGTGGATGCCTTTTTATTATTCACACAGATTTATCTTTTGTGCTGCTTTGTCATTTCTTTTTTTTTTTTTTAAGATTTTATTTATTTATTTGAGACAGAGAGAATGAGATACAGAGAGCATGAGAGGGAGGAGGGTGAGAGGGAGAAGCAGACGCCCTGCCGAGCAGGGAGCCCGATGCGGGACTCGATCCCGGGACTCGAGGATCATGACCTGAGCCAAAGGCAGTCGCTTAACCAACTGAGCCACCCAGGCGCCCCTGCTTTGTCATTTCTAGAATAAATCCTTCCATTGTTTTTTGTTGTTGTTGTTTTTGGGGTTTTTTAAACTTCTGGTTGTTAAATGTATTTTACCATGGTGTAATCTTTTTCTTTCCCCTTAAATCTAAGGTAGACAATAATACTCCAGGGGCAGGTGGGCTGAACTTGCCCCTTGGGCTATATATGTTGGGTGTCTCTGCCCTTTTCTGTCTATTATGCAGGCCTAGCTCAAGCTGTGGCTTCTACACAAAGCCTGCACTTATTGTTCAGACTCATTCTGATCTTTCTGTTCTGTACTCCCATGACTTTCATGGCCTGTACAATGGAGCAATTCGTTCTATAATGCTTGATGCGCTATTGTTTCTTAGGTGTTAGTTTTATCAATTTTACTTTCTACGCTAGTGCACCTAGTACAATGCTCATCACACAGGTTCTCTTGTATGGATGAAAGATTTTTACTTTTGGATTACCAAAGAAGCTTGCTTTCTAAGGAAATGATCTTATAAGTAAATCTTATAATTATTTGTTATAAGCCCAGTTTTTAATAATTTTTTAAAGTATAAGTAGATTGGAAATCATTGGTGTTTCTTAAAGTGAGGCTCTATACAGAGGCTTCCTTCAAAGTTTGTTTTAGAGCTTGTGGTTCTACTACCATTCATGGTACAAACTGGTAGCTTATTTCACTTATTTCATTTCCAAAGTCTTTGACTCTTGAGTAAGTCATAATGAATAGTGAGTGAAACAGTAAAATGAAGCAAGGTTTCTAAGATTACACTGGCCTGCCTATAGGATTGCGTTGTTGACTAATTAGCAAACTTGGCAGGTTTTGAATCCAGAGGGTCGAAGTACTGTGTTTTGCTGGTAGGGATCTCTGTTGAAAGCGCTCAGGGGTACTGGGAGATGGTTGTACTTTGTACAAGCTAAGGGATGGTTTTGGCCCTTTCTTGAGATGCTGGAGGTAGCGGGGAGGAAAGCTGTAAGAGGGACATCCCAGATCTAAAGCATGCATTTTCTCTGGATTAGACACATTAAGGGCATGAGAAGTCCTTGGAATTCCTCTGGCCTGTGCCTTTTTTGTGATTATGGGGGCATAAAAGTAACTGTGATTTTCATTAGTATAAAAGACAAGGCATTAGCTTGCATCTGGAGTAATACCAGAATATCCTATTTTGAACGTTTCATTTATTAAAAAATAATTCACCATATTTAAGTTCTCTCTCCAATTTCTCTCAGGAAGTTGGAGAGGGTAGTTTATACTCTGGCCTAAATAAGGATTCACTGTTAATAGTCGTGAGGTCGTAGTGAGGTAGTTTAACTGCTTTAGAACTTTGTGCTTGGAGCATTCTTAGGCATCGAAGCATGGGAACTGAAAGTGAGGAGCATGGGTTCTTTAATATCTATCACATCAGAGAATGACTGTTCCAGGACAGTAACCGCCTCCTAATGGTAAGTAGCCCAGTGTGCCTGTCATTTCTTAGAAGCAGGAGAAAGAAAGGAAAAAATGGCCCGTCGTAATAGTGAATGGTATTTCTTTTACAAAACAAAACAGAAAATGAGCCAGCCTTAATCCTCAGTGGTGATCATTTTTGCAGGTTTCTGTAGCTGGATCAGGCACCGGAAGAGGCTCCCCCACTGTAACTCTAGTACAGTTACCTTCGGGCCAGACTGTACATGTCCAAGGAGTAATTCAGACACCACAGCCATCGGTTATTCAGTCACCACAGATACAGACTGTTCAGGTCAGCTGCCTTCCTGGGTGATTTGTTCTTGACTTTCTTCAGGGTTGTTTTTTTTTTCCTTTTATTAATTTATCATCTTTTCCTTTGTGTATGCTTAGGTCTTTTTTTTTTTTTTTAAGATTTTATTTATTTATTTGAGACAGTATGAGAGAGAGTATGAGAGAGTATGAGAGAGAGAGAGAGAGCACATGAGAGGGGGGAGGGTCAGAGGGAGAAGCAGGCTCCCTGCTGAGCAGGGAGCCCGATGCGGGACTCGATCCTGGGACTCCAGGATCATGACCTGAGCCGAAGGCAGTCGCTTAACCAACTGAGCCACCCAGGCGCCCTGCTTAGGTCTTTTTATTAGAAATTTGGAGGAATTTCCTTTTCCCATGTGAAGTGCATTGTGCCTTGCTAGATACATAGATTTGACTGGAGAGTTGCAGTTTTGTTGTTAGCTCTTAATTTACAGGATGAGTAATTGCCAGATGAGTAATTCTTTGAGTCGTTGCTCTGTGCTCAGACTCAGATTTATTTAGCTAAGCTCTCCAGTGGTGCTTAAAAATATTTTGAGGATTCTTTGAAGATGTCTGATAAACACAGCATATAAAGATTACTGTTTTTATAAATACATTAGTAAGTAGTGGAAGTTTATTTTTAATTCAATATCTGTAACTTGTAGAAAACATAGGGTATTATTGTTACCTTGGTATTATGCTTCTATATCACCAGCGTCTCGCAGATAAAACCTTGGTTTTTGTAGACATGATTATTATGGTTGTGATCCAGAGATATGTTTTTAAATTTATTATTATCAGAGTTGATCACAAATCCTTAACATTTCTTGAAGCTAAAACATTTTTTTGCATCAATAGATATAAATTAAGTATGAATTTTTTAAAGTTTTTATTTTAATTCCAGTTAGTTAACACACAGTGTAATATTAGTTTCAGGTGTACAATATAGTGATTCAGCACTCCATACAGTACCTGGTGCTCATCACAGCAAGTGCACTCCTTCATCCCCATCACCTATGTCACCCATCTCCCCACCTACCTCCCCTCTGGTAACCATCAGTTGTTCTCCATAGTTAAGAGTCTCTTTCTTGGTTTGTCTCTCTCTATTTTTTTTCCCCTTTGCTTGTTTTGTTTCATAAATTCTACATGAGTGAAATCATGTGGTATTTGTCTTTCTCTGACTGGCGTATTAGCTTACCATTATTATACTCCCTAGCTCTATCCATGTAGTTGCAAATGGCAAGGTTTCATTCTTTTTATGGTTGAGTAATATTCCATTGTCTGTATGGACCACATCTTTATCCATTCATCTCTTGATGGACACTTGGGCTGCTTCCACAATTTGGCTCTTGTAATAATGCTGCTATAAACATAAGGGTTCATGGATCCCTTTAACTAGTGTTTTTATATTCTTTGGGTAAATATCGAGTAGTGTGATTGCTGGATTGTAGGGTAATTCTATTTTCCAGTTTTTGAGGAACCTCCACACTGTTTTCCAGAGTGACCACACTAGTTTGCATTCCCACCAACAGAGCACCAGGGTTCCTTTTTCTCCACATCCTCACAAACATTTATTGTTTTGTCTGTTGTTGATTTTAGCCATTCTGATAGGCGTAAGAATGCGTTTTTCAAAGCATACTTTTCTTGGTTATTGAATTTATTTCTGTTCCTTTTTTAGGTCAGTTATTATCCTTTACATGTTGAAATTATTTGAACATAGTTGATGACAAAAAGATTGGTGAGGAAAACACGGGTGTGCACATGTAATCAGTCTTGTCCCTTGTATATTTGGCTACCGTTTATTGCAGAATAAGGTTGCGACTTGATATTTGAAGTAATAAATCCACATGCATTGAAAGCTTAGTTAGCTTTGCTGCACAGGTATCTTTTCCAAAGAATAAGAATCATTCTTAGCATTGTCTCTTTTTCCCATCATGACCCTTGATTCCAAGAGTTTCTCTTTCTGACCCTAATTATAGAACAAGAAAATCCTTCCATTCTCCTTTTTAATTATGACTTTTATTGGGGTGCAGATATTTCTGCTCTAGATATTTCTGGCTGCTATTGGAAGAAAGTATTATCTTATATTCAGTAGGCTTTTTTGGATTTTGTTAAGTAGGTGATTTAATTATCTTTGTAGACGTAAGTGCCAGTAGATCTTGTCTTAGAATTCCTGCTTGTTGAACAATGGTCGTCACTTAATCTGTCTGCATGAACTTCAGCTTTCACCTTTCTGAAGTGGGTAAAATAGTATCCTACCTCACATAGGGGGTTTGTTATGAGTTTATGAGAGGTGTGTGAAAGCCCAGTGTAAAGTGATAAATGTTTGGTGGTGATATATGATTGTTGATTGCAACATTTTTTCTAAGTTCTATTCATTGGTGGCTGTGCTTATGTGTAGGGTGTCCATGACCAGAAATGCATGGTCTTATGTTCCATTTTAAAATGCATTGCAATATCTAAACTGTGTGTAAGTGAACATTATGTACATCAGTGTGCTTCAAGAAGTATATATTCCTGTTTGCATTGTTGACATTTAAACAAGTTTTTTTTTTTTTTATTTTGCCCAACAAATTCTCCTGTAATTGTAATATTAAGTGAGTTTTATAAACTCGGAACTACCCTAAGCCCTGAATGATAAGGGCATAGTATATTGAGAGCCATCATGTAGAGACTCATTATTTTAGTTTTCAGACTTTCCTTGAAATCCTGTGATTAAAAAAAAAAAAAAAGAAATCCTGTGATTATTATGTGACTCGAAAAATGAAATCATGCTTAAAACTCTGATCTTTCTTTTAAGGAGAAATTCCTTATTTTGACCTTCAAGACTTAACCAGCATCAATCCCCACCCTACTTCTTGTCCTATAAATCCTAACTTTAATCAGGCTTGTTTACTTGTTTGCTTCTTTGAACCTATCTAATGTCTAGTTTGAAGACCCAGCTCAAGTCAGCTGAGGTATTGTGAAGAGGGTAGTGAGGCTGAGATGCTTTTTTCTGCCTCTGTCACTAGCTCACTCAATCCCCGCTGGATTTCTAAGAGTAGGTTTAGGGTAGGGATCTTAAGTCTTAGGTATCTTACATGTGGGTAGTCCTTTCCTGTGAAGCTTCACCTGCCATGCCAACCACTTTCATTTGCCTTTCTGTGGTATTTATTATCCGAACCATTCCTGCCACACATACCTGCTCTGCAGCTGAAGTGTGGGTGTCTTGGCCCCCTCTGCTAAGCCAGGTGTGAGCTGCAGTAGTGCAGGTGCAGTGTGTTCTGCTGCTGGGCACTTTCCTAGCACCCGGCTTCGTGCTGCACACCTAGACCCTTAAGCACCGTTTTTTGAATGAAGGAGATCATATATTTTATGATGCATTTCAGAAACTCTTGTATTGTAGGTAGCAACAATTGCAGAGACAGATGAGTCTGCAGAATCAGAAGGTGTAATTGATTCTCATAAACGTAGAGAAATCCTTTCACGAAGACCCTCTTATAGGTAAGTTATTTAAGTTTCCTACTATAATGATACCTTTTCCAAAAAGAGAATGATTATGTATCAAACCAGTTCTTCCATTATAGCTTTTCTGTCTTAAATCTCATTCATATATCTTGATTATTTCTGTTGTCAAATTATGTTTTAGAAAAATACTGAATGAACTTTCCTCTGATGTGCCTGGTGTTCCCAAGATTGAAGAAGAAAAACCAGAGGAAGAAGGAACGCCACCTAACATCGCTACCATGGCAGTACCGACTAGCATATATCAGACTAGCACGGGGCAATACAGTATGTATGCTGCAATTCGCTATGATACAGTGCTAGCTTTAAGTCTTCTCTAGTTACATTGAAGCAACTTGGGTTTGGCATTCAATTGTTCCATTTTAAAATGCATCGCAATATCTAAACTGTGTGTATCATAGAATGAAAAGTACATGTTAAAGAAGTGAGAGATTTGTACTCAAAGCTGTCACATACTTTTGAAAAGTAAAAATATTTTACTGAACATAGAAGAAAAATTTTGGGTAAAAATAAAGGGAGGCTTTGCCTATTTATATGTTTATATTGATGTCTGGTAAAAATTTAAAACTTACTGTTTTTTGTTGTCTTTATAAGATGCATGCAAACATAAGATATAAATGTCTGTATTTCATTCTTGTTGGCTTTTGTTACCAACAATTACATATTATGCTTACTAATCTGAAAGAGGTACATAATGTTTCCTAAATTATGTTTTAAATGTAATTATGTTTTCACTACTCTTTGTTAATTTGTGCTGCAGCTTTTTCTAGAAGAGAATGGAAAAATGATTTATTTTTTAAAGCTACAGCAATTGGACAGATCATTTTATTTGAAATTTTAAACATCAAAAGCTGTAAATAAACAGATACGTTCACATTTAGTCTTGTGCATTTTAATGGGCTGTTAATCCTGTGCTTTTTACTCTAATTAAAGCACTGATTGTTTTTCTCAAATCAAGTACATTTGATATACATAAAAATGCTTTAGTAAAAAACAAGAGCTGGGAAGAAAAGCAAAAAGGGGGAAGAAAAGCCAGAAAAAGGACAAAAAAGATTTAAAAAAAAAACTACTTAGATAATGGAATATGTGTGGTATTAGATACTAAGTTGGTTTAAATATGATGGTAAGATTTTAGATATGTTTTCTATTTTCCCTTATTTAAAAAATAGTAATACCTAGAAAAACTCTCAAGTCTTTAAGATGTGGCTGTTAAAGCAAAGGATACTCTTTAATGTATGGGAAGATCTTATATAGTTGTTAGTTTTTTAGAGTTTTTTATTTTGGTGGTGGTAGATTTGCAGTATTAAACGAATTCTCATTTGGCAGTTCTGGCTCTTCAGGTAGCTCCTACCATGATACCTAGCAGAACTGGGGTATAATTTGTCCACAGCCTCTATGGGGTGCTGAGTGGGCATGTCCCAAAGTCAATGTTAGCAAAAGGAAACTCCCCACTGTCTCTGTAAAGAGTTAGATCTTGAGGTTTTGCTGTAATTTTTTTTTTTTTTTTTTTTTACTTCTCTGATTTCTATACCTTTCTGTCTGGCCCAATGGGAATAGATGGTGGGAATTTTAGAGGTGTAAATCAGGGTTTGCCAGCTGGCAGGCCTCTGCACGGCAGCACGGAGGTAGAGGAGTGTGGGCTCCTTGTACTCCCTGGAGTGGCTGGGCAGGGCTTGGAGCTGCTGGAAACTCCTGGTTGTTCAGGTCTGGTCTTAAGCAGTGGGCTGTACACATACTATCATTTTCTATTTGTGGCATAATAGGGAAGAGGTTGGAAATTACTGATGAAATAATGCTAAGACACGTTAAAATTTGGGGGGTGACCTAAGATGCTTTCATCTTAAACATTTCTTTGGCATATCCCAACACTGCTTAGGAATTTATAGAAGCGGTGATCTCTGTACAAGTGATATGGAAGGGGATGCTGTAGGTTATTTTGCCTAGGTTATTAGTTGAAATTTTGAAATTGTGAAAACACTGGGTTGAGAGAACGTTGAAGCTAGAGGTGATGTGGGGAAGGCTCCGGGTCCTGCCATTCACTAACTGGATCAGATAGAGAAGCTTTATTTTCCCATCTCAGGGTCTTTGAAGTGGGAATAATACTAAAATTGCCAAACTCTGGGGTTAGTGTGAGGACAAAAGGAAATAATAAGGAAAAGTGGTAGAAAACAGACATGCTACTTTTGACACAAAACAGAAATGTAAGGCAGTGTCTCATATGTGAACTTTCCCTCCAGGTAGCAGCAAAGCCTGTATTTCTTGTGCTCTGAGTACTTGCACTTGCAGCAGGGGCCTGGCAGGAGACTGACATCACTGTGGGTGCAGGGTGGTTGGAGTAGAGTCAGGAGTTACGGTTGAGAACAGCAAATCGAAAGTTTAGAAGTTAGATGTTTATCTGTTTGCCACATTAGAGGTCATGGACTGTCTCTTATTGAGGTTTCTTAATTTAGACCCATACAATATGATCCTGGCAGGTATTAAAAGTTGTGATTATTCTGTATGTGCTCTCTGCAGGTAGAAATTGCCATTTTTATTGCTTCATGAAAAGTGATAACTGCCTTTGCTAAAAATGCATCTCTTAGACGTTTAGTGACGCTTATGTTGATAATTCTTTCTTCTGAGAGGTGAATACTAACATTAAAAGTGTTTAAAAGACATTTACTTTGATTGGAGGGTAAATGTATATTTACACATACACAAGATCCATTTTCATTAATCAGATTTCATAGTAGGAATCTTAACAGATATTAATGCTTTAATGTTGTTCCTGGATATCTAAAAAATGAAATAATTACTGGTGTCCTTTGGTTTTTAGACTTTTATCTTACTAGAATTTCTGGGATTATTCTGGGTTATTTGCATGTATCTGTTTTTGAGACCCTCTCATAACCTTTTACTGTAAAATGTGTTTTTGTAGGTTTAATTCTTTCTTCAACTTTGATTTATGGATGACTTTCCCCTAGGCTTTGCTTTTTTTTTTTTCAAAGATTATTATTTTAGATTACTTATTTTTAATTTAGTATAGTGAGGTAGTTGGAGTTAAAAACAAAAGAACTAAAGGACTGTGTGTGTTAAGGTTGAAGAAATAAAATAAAAATGAGCGTACTCAGGCTTTCTCATATACAATCAGTTATATTTTTAATAGTCAAAAGTTAGATATTTGACAGAATTTGGCCTTATTTTTTCAACTTATTTTTTTAATCACAGAAACTAAGAAGTGAAAGTTAGAATAGTCTACTCCCTGGGAGTAGTAAAAATAACTCTAAACAGACAGGGATTCATTATTGCAACACCAAGAAAGTCAGCTATACTTGCAAAATCTTTACTGGAAGTACAGATCTTAGTGATAGGTTTGCTGTAAGCCAATTAAGTCATTCTGGCCAAAGAAAATTTGTTTTGTCTCAAGAGAATATTTCTGAAAGATTAGCAGTTCAGATAATCTCAGAATTAGCAAAGAATGTTACTTGTTGCATAAGACATTTAAGATCTGCATTAAATGGGGATGAATTTCATAAACATAGTAAAAGTAACTAAAGAAATTTAAATGTTTGCAGTTTCCTAATTCATTAAGTTTTCTCTAAAGACAAAGTCTTTTTTTTTTTTTGTCCATCACTCTGCTATATCTGACCTCTTCCCTTCCAATTAAGGACTATCACCCAAGATTATTTATTTTCTAAATGTCCCTTGTCTCTTTGCTTGTCCCTACTTTATTTTACTAGGAACCTTGTTAGAATGAGTCTCTGTTAACCCATCTTTATTGGAATTCTTATACACTAAAGGTAAGTGGGTCAATCCAAAATCCACCATTATAAAAAGAGATCTATGTGAACTTTGTGGGCTACTTAAAGAATTCAGAATTCTCAGGAGACTCCTATGAATAAACACCATAAAAGGAATTTGCATGATAGGTGTACACATTCTAAAGTAAATGCAGTTGCATTTATAACTCTTAGTAGTGACTTTGCTTACATTCTCCCAAGGTAACTTTCAAAGCAAACATAGAAGGTATCTGCTTAATGTAAATCTGGCTTTTTAATCTTGGTGTTGCTATTCTTGTTATAGCACGAGGTTATTTTAGTCTCTCTTCAGCTGTATGAACCTCTTGGTTTTTAAGGCACAGGTACTCACAGGTTCTGTTCCACGCTCACTTTTTTAAATTTAAATTTGAGAATTCACTGGCATAAGGTCTGCTGTTCTTTATAAAGTTAATTCAGTGAAGTTTTATTTATGAATTTTTTTTTGTAATTTGGAATAAAGATGGTTTTAAATTATAATTAAACATTTATATGTTTATGTGTTTGAATTAGCTCATATATACAGGGTTAGGATTACAAAGATGTTAGTATCAAACGAAAAGTCAGATGAAATCTTAATTTAAATAAATTCTACTCCTTCCCCATTTGGTCATGAACTCTTTTCTTTGTTGTTTTTTTTTTTTTTTTTAGTTTTCCACCCTTATCTTTTTCTTCTTCTTTCTTTATTGATCATACAAAACTTTAAAATACTGCTTTTTTAATTAAAACAAATTTTTTGCCAAAATTCTCGAATTTTCATCCCACACATAATATTTTCTTATTTCTATGATATTAATAGCTCTGGGAGAGGAGTGCTCAATGGCAATGAGTAGAAGTAACAGATTTTTTAAATACAGTTTTGTGAACTAGGAATTTTTAAAGAATTTATTGCCTACACTAGTTGATATGTCATCCTAGTTATTGTGGTGTATGGTAAGTTGGGGATGGAGAAACCATACTTGGGTTAATATTGATTCGGAAGTAAATACCATGACTATATAAGGATGTATATAGAGACATTTGTGTAACCACTGAAACCAACTTAGTAGAAAAATACTTAGTAAATTAGTGATTTACACTCTATCTAGACAAACTCTTAATGTAAGGTCAGTATGTCCAACATTCAACTTGTGGGTATAGAGTGACCTACTTAGTTATGGGGAACAGCTTACCTGAGACTTGAGAGGGAAAAAAAAAGCTAACTCCCAGAACAACTAGGACAACAGAGCCTAACCTCTACCCACCATTATTATGAGCAGTAACATACTAGCAGGCTTGAATCTATTAATAATGGGTGTTGAAGTAGAATTTAATTGATTATATAATCTAGCTGTTCAATTTTAATTCAATTTAGATTATTTTATCAAACTAATGTTATTAAGGATTACTTAAAAGAGGAAAATCAGTATGTATATAATCTAAAATAAAAACACTTTTACTTGTGTTTGAGTCCCAATCAGTCTTCATAGACCAGTGTGGACTCTTCATGGTGATCAGCAGTGAGGCCATAGGTATAAGCTTTTATGCCTCAGTTGCATGTGTCAGTCTAAGAAATCATTAATAAAGCCTAGGTCCCCAAAGTAAAATTGGTAGGAAATACAAAGGTATTTTATCTTCATTGGCTACTAATGGCCTTCATATGGGCCAATCATTTTATTTGAAAATGATTAGCCAGATATGATATCTGGGATTTGTTTTTGAAATACTCCAGACCAAAAAAAAATAAAGGCTGGGGATGCGTGGGCAAGGAAAATAGGTGACACAAAATTCTTTCTACTTTTATGTTTGCTAGCAAATTTCCGTAAGTTTAAAAAAAATAAGTAAAAAGTTACGTAAACAAAAGTTAAGTAAAACAAAAATTAAGTGACTAAATTCATTCAGTTAATTTCATCTTAATTTTTCCCACTATTTAATTTATCTTGATATGTGTTTACTGAAAACACACATTTTGCTGTCCTTGAATATTTTGTAACCTGAAAAGTTTCCTCTTCAAATCTTGAATACACACACACACACACACACACACAAGACCTACTTCTAGTATCCTGAAGCACTGGGAAATCTTGTTTATTGTCAAATGAGAGGTAATATTTTGAATGGGAAGGTCCTCTGTCATTTGATAATGCCAAAATCAAAAGTGCCTTTGGTATAAAAAATAAAAGCGAGGTTAAAGTACAAGACTTATCAGTAGAAATGTTTTCCCCTAGAGCTAGCTTGTGTGTGTGTGTGTGTGTGTGTGTTTAGCTTTTGTTTTCCACTAATTATATAATGACTTGACCAGAAAATAAAATGATGAGAGGAACAGATTCTTTATATATCAGCTTTTCACAGTGTGTGTGAAAGCAAAGAAGTTTGGTTGGAACTATGAGGAAACATTATTGAAAAAAATAAAGGGTGGAAAAAAAGAAATATGAAAAGAAAAAAAAGTAAGGGTCTTTGTTATCTACCTATTTCATGTTCTTACCCTAGGCAGCAACTACTCTCACATTAGATTTTTTACCAGTCCCAAAGCTTGTTAATTGTATTGGCATTGAAAATTAAGTTCTGTAATTAGAATTTGAAGCCGTATTTTATTTAACTCTTCTAGATTCACAAGTGGCTTAAGTTGTTTATGATGTAGTCTTTCTTGAGGAAATGATAGCCATTCATTCATCATTTATTGAGTGCCTACTACATGCTAGGCTTTGTGCTTCTTCCATATTGTGGTTACACTGCCTGTGTCTGCTTCGAAAGCACTATTTCTATAACACCAAACTAATTATCAACTGAAAACACATTCAGATAAATGATAACATATGAAATACATTCATGTCCAGTATGAAGATCTGAGGAAGCAATATCTCTTCTCTTTCATACTCCTCTTTTAAGAAAGTAGACATAGTTAGGTTTCTTCCCAAACCCTTTTGTTATAAAGGGTGAATCCTGAGACCCTTGAAATCTTGTTTTTTAAAATGTGTACAGAATGTGATGCTCTATGTGAGCCAGATAAAGCAAGTGATATTACATAAATTTTTCAACCTCAGCATCCTTGATATTCTGTAACTGATTCTTAAGTTTCTGTCAATTCTATCCTAATGGTGGCCTGTCAAAGAACAAAAACACAGAATGCATCTTGCAGAAATCTTTTTCAAAATGCTTAACCCATCTTTCTGTGTTAGGCCTCAGGTCAAGGAACTAAAGATTTATTGTTACTCCCTCCGAGTAGTTCGGACGGGTTTATACAATCAGGTGTTCCACCTAAATGGACCTTTACTTCGATACTGTTGAAAACGTTAGGGAATATGTTGGAAATACTCAGCATACATTTTGACACACTATGTAACACTCCTGTAAGGCATTTACGTTGATTTATATGTGTTGTGTTATTCTGATGTGTTGTTATCTTCATTGTAAATCTAATGAGCTAGTTTATATGTGATTTTTTTTTTTGAAAGCATAGCCTTTGGTTCCACTTAAACCATAGAGTCATAATATTTATGTTAAAATGTACAGAACTCTCAGATATTTTAAACTGCTTATTTGTCTATTAGAGTGAAATTTAAAAACAAAACATTTGATCAGTTGTTTTTTGGAAACTTTTAGTTAATATGTTAACTTTTAAACATGACTGGCAAGTCTCAGTGTTTAGAGGAAGTTCGCCTTCTATTTGTTGCCATGAGCTGCAGTTATTCAAGACACTTGGTAGAAGTAAATATTGTAGCACAAATTCTTTCAATAGTTATATTTTAAGATCCTTTGCAACTTAACGTTGTATATTTCAGGATTCTCCTGACATAGTCAAAATGGTAAAGGTTACAGTTTTGTAGACTTAGGCTTTAAAACCAAAATGTATAGTAATATATATTCCATTAAGAGCTACTTTCTTTTGATGATAAATTAGTTAGCTGAATGAAGGTATAAATTCATGGTAATTGTGATGCTCAATGGAATTTTACTGACTGCTTTTTAAATGTTAGAAGAATGCTATTTAGCTATAACTAAAAACATTTGAGAGAATGGAGAAAACCAAGAAGCTGGTCTTCCTCCCTGTCTTCATGTCCACTCTTCCTCTTCAGTAATTTAGCTAGATGGATACTAGGGAGGAGGCAAACTCCATGGGTTTTATGTATTTCAAATAATTCTGAATATAAGATATTTTCAAGTGTTTATGAGCTTTTTCAGAGTGTTGTCCTATGAAGAAGGATCTCCTTATCAATTCAGCCTAGAGAAATAAGGGTATACTGACAGTTGGTAATTAACAGAGCCACAGTGTATTCTTCCAATCTGGGATTATTACAAGTGAATCTTGAAATTCTCTAATATTTCTTTTCTTTTTCTGTTAAGTTGCTATAGCCCAAGGTGGAGCAATCCAGATTTCTAACCCAGGATCTGATGGTGTTCAGGGACTGCAGGCATTAACAATGACAAATTCAGGAGCTCCTCCGCCAGGTGCTACGATTGTACAGTACGCAGCACAGTCAGCTGATGGCGCACAGCAGTTCTTTGTCCCAGGCAGCCAGGTTGTTGTTCAAGGTATATTTTTATCAATCTCATACATTTAGAAAACCTGTGCGTCCCTGTATCACACCAGTTAGTGGTGATGTTATAGTTTTCTGAAATAATACAGGTGGCAGATTTGGGGGGGGCACTTATTTTGGTACATTCAACAACACGTTAAATTATATGATTTTCACTTTTTAGCAGGTTTTTTTGGCTCTAAAGAAAGGTTCCATTCTGAATAGCATGATGGGAAAAAAGATATGGGACACGTGAATGAATTTTTTAATTAAGTAAATAATCTTCATTTGGGGGCTATAAATGTTGTACCTAATACATAATTTTTATTACCTAGTGTATGAAGAGTTAAATATTCAATGCGTGGTGCACTGAATTGGGGATTTTCCCCAGATGTTATGCTCAAGTCTAATTTCTAGACATTTCATTCCAAAACAAATGCTGATATTTTTTTCTCTAGACTGTTCTAGTATATTTAAATGTCAGGTACCCATTCTACTTCATATGGAAGTGGTAAAATAAAACATTTGGGATGTAACCCTAAGCTTTTAGCGTAACCTAAGATTTTAATTAAATTCAAGTTATACGTTATTTTCATTTCATTCAGTTTTGCTTATAATAACTATAATGTGTTTAATACAGCTTGCAAAAATCCTATGTTTTCATTTAACTCTATTCCTCTTAGCATTTGCTTAGGAGTTAGTATTTGATGTAGCACTAATTTTAAAGGGAGTAATATTCGTTCTTTTGGTTTGAAAGTCTTGCAAGTATGGAAAAAAGCAGATTCTGATTGAAGGATCTCTTGATAATTAGCTTTACTCTTAGGTATTTTGGGGGTTAATGTGAACTATAATAAAAGTGTATGAAGAACTGGGTGGTGGTTCCACTCCATATATGGAGTAAAACAAATTCATGGTACTTACCTAATACTTTGGTTTCTTTTAATTGTAAAGCCAAAGCCACCTGCTTTATTTCCCCTGATTCTCATGAACCCTCTATGTCTAAATAAATAACCATAAAGAATCATCATTTCTTCTAGTTTATCTTTTTTATATGGATTTTCCATATAAAAACCTGATACTTTCACCAGAAGAGCTTTAAAAATTTTTTATGTTTTGCATAGATAATAGGCTAATGAGTTTTGTGCTTGTGGGATTTTATTTAGGAACTCTTTTTCTTCTGTAAGTCACAAAGATACTTCTCTATAATAATTATATTAGCTTTATAGTTTTACCTTTCACATTTTTGTCCTTAGTCCACCTGAGTTTCACCTCTGTATATAGTATTAGGTGGAATTCATTTTCATTTTTTTCCATATATGGAGCCAGTTTTCCCCTACACATGGTTTGTCCTTCCCCATTAATTTATGGGGCAATCTTAATTATACAGTAGGTTCTCATATACACTTGGATCTGTCTCAGAACTCTCTATTCTGTACTATTGGTTTCCTTTCTTTCTTTTTTTTTTTTTTTAAAGATTTACATATTTATTTTAGAGAGCGGGAGGGAGGGGCAGAGGGAGAGAGAGTCTTAAGTAGACTCTATGCTGTGCTCGATCCCACGACCCTGAGATCATTATCTGAGCTGAAGCCAAGAGTGGGACACTTAACTGACTGAGCCACCTAGGCACCCGATATTGGTCTCCTTTTCTATATGCCAGTACCATACTGGTTTGTTATGTCACAGGAAAAGCTTCCCTTTTTATCTTTAAAAAAAAAAAAATTCTTTTAGTGCTGATATAGCTTATGTGAGCCATTATTCTTCAGTATGCATTTAGAATAAATTTGAGTTTCTAAATAATAAAAATATAGTAGTAAAACCAATGAGGTTGAATTTAATGTATTGAATAATTTAGGGGAAACTGAAGTCTTTTTTAAAATTGAGATATAATTGGCATATGACAATTAGTTTCAAGTGTACAACATAATGATTTGACATTTGTTGAGACGCAATAAGTGATCACCACAATAAATCAGTAAGTCTAGTTAACATCCACCACCACTTTGTTACAGATTGGTTTTTTCTTGTGACGAGAACTTTTAAGACTTAAGTCTCTCAGCAACTTTCAAACAGCACAGCATTATTAACTGCAGCCACCATGCTGTGCATCACATCCCCAGGGCTTATTTTATAACTGGAAGTTTGTACCTTTAATCACCACCCATTTTCCATTTGTACACCCCCTCCCTGCCAGCACCCCCCTCCCCATCTCCGGCAGCCACCCATCTGTTCTCTGTATCCCTGAGTCCCGGGGTTTTCATTGTTGATTCCACTTGTAAGTACGATCATACGGTATTTGTCTTTTCTCTGACTCATTTCACTTAGCATAATACCCACAAGTTCCATCCATGTTGTCACAAATGGCAAGATTTCCTTCTTTTTTATGGTATAATAATAATTATGTGTGTTTGTGTGTACGTGTGTACACACTGCATTTTCTTTATCCATTCATCTATCAGTGGACACTCCGGTTGCTTCCATATCTTGGCTATTGTAAATAATGCTGCAGGGAACACGGGGATGCATATATCTTTTCAATTAGTGTTTCTGGGTTTTTTTGGATAAATACCCAGTAGTGCGATTGCTGAATCATAGGGTAGTTCTATTTTTAATTTATTGAGGAACCTCCATACTGTTTGCTATTGTGGTTGCACCGATTTACATTCCTACAAACAGTGTACAAGGGTGAGGAAGAACTGAGGTATTTATAATGTTAGATTGACCTGTTCTAAAGCATAGGATGTCTCATTTATTTAGATCTTATTTGAAATTTTTAACAGTTTAAAGTTTTCTCTGTGGAAGTCTTTTATTTTCTTTGTTAAGTTAGTTCTTAAATGCTTGAAGGTTTTTGTTGCTGTTATGAACGATGCATTTCCTAGTCTCTGCTGCTGTAGAGAAATATTACTGACTTGTTAAAAAGTTTATTTTTTCATCTTGCCAAGCTGAAATTACTTCTCATAATGTGCTCATTCTTTGTGAATCTATCTGGGTTGGTAAGTGAATGTTTATATCAAATACAAGTAAGGTGTTTGTTTTTTCCCTTCCAATCTTGATTCCTTGTGTATTCTTTTAATCTTTCCCTTTCCTTGCCTTTTCTTTCCCTTTCCTTTTCTCTTCTCCTTAAAATAATGGTGGGTAGGAGTTCTATTTCTATGTTAAAGACGGTCAGTTGGCATTCTTGTGTTACTTACTCTTATCACCTTCCATCCTGTCATTCCGTTCACAGGTCACAGTGATTTCTCTGTGAGTTCAGTCCTTATCTTGATTGATCCCTCAGCAGTATTTAACACTAATTGACTTCTGCTTCCTTCACTTCCCATCATGATACTGTATTCTTACCAGTTTTTTCTTCTCTCTCTCCTACATCTCTTTCCTTGGTTGGTCTAATCTTCCTCTGCTCATCTCTTCGGTGTTAGTTGGTGTTTGTCAAGATTGCGTCCTGGGCCCTCTTCCTTCTGGCTGGAGCACTCTCCCCAGATGACCTCATCCCTGCCCGTGGTGCCCGTTCCTGTGACCATGCCCCTGACTCCAGCTAGCTACTTAGAGGTCCCACGCACATCTCTTGGCTCTCTAAGTCCAAAGTCCAAAGTCACAGCCATTTTCCCCACCCTAGTTCTCCTTTTGTTTACCCTGTTTCAGTAATGGACTCCCGTCCAACCTGTTGCTTCAGGCTAGAAACCTGTGTGTCACCCCTTCTTCCTCCCAGCTAAACCACTCATCTTCCACTCCTCTCCACTCCTGCTGTCCGATCCTACTTCAGCTGCCATCCCCTCCGACGTGTCATCCCCTCTGCCAGGTCGCTGCCCTGATGTTGGTAGTTGTGGAGAAGTTTTCTGATCTTCCTAATCATGCCAGAGGTGGCAGATCCCTTCTGGGCCTGGTTTTTTGAGAATTGTTCCTGAAAGTTCAGGCTCCCTTTCTTCATCCTTCTTAGTGATTCTGGGAGCTACTAATATTTCTTAAAAACAAATGTCTCTGCCTCCAACATTTTCTTTTTTCCATTATACTCTCAATTCTGCAGTTCAGAGTGGTATTTCTAAAATTCAAATCTAATCATGTCAGCCTCCTATTCAGACCTCTTCAGTGAATTCCTGTTACTTGTTAACACAAAATCCAAAATCTTTTTTTTTTTTAAGTTTGATTTATTTATTTGTCAGAGAAAGAGTGTGAGAGAGAGCACAAGCAGGGGAGCTGCAGGCAGAGGGAGAAGCAGGCTCCCCACTGAGCAAGGAGCCCAGGACCCTGGGATCATGACCTGAGCTGAAAGTAGACGCTTAACCGACTGAGCCACCCAGGCGCCCCTTAGTCCAAAATCTTTAACATAGCCCAAATCTTTGCTTGATCTAGGCCTTGCCACCTTTACTAGACTTTTCCCTCTCAACTTCTCCCTCTTTTGTAATGCAGCTCTGTGCTGGATTTCTTCATTTCCTGTGCTATGCCACACCCTCTCTTCCTTTCTAGGGCCTCACACTTAGCCATTTGCCCTGACAGGAACACTTATGTCAGTCATTTGCATTATTCAGTTTTCATCTTAGTACTTCCTCCAGGAAACCTTCCCTGATCCTACAGATCTGGTTTAGATAACCTCCTGTCATTTCCTACTGTACCTCCTTAGGGCGTGTGTGACATGCCTAGATAGTAACTTCTGTTTGGATAGAGATCCTTAGTATCTAGCACAGTCCCTGGCATATGATAAATGTTTAATAAAACCATTTATTAAGTGAAAATGAAATATGCTTCTTCTGTGAAAATGTTATTAGTTCTGTATGCTGGTTAACAGAGTTTATCTGGTCCATGGAATATATTAAAACTTTACTAATAGCAGTAGTCAACCAAACAACCAACTTCCCTCTTTCCTTTCCTTCCTCTGCCCTTTTTCTATGCTAGTATTTATTGAACACTTAAGTGCCAACTTAAAGAAATTAGATTAAAACCAATTTGAACTTTCTGAAATTGGTAATAAAATTGACTAGTACTCTTGGACCCAAACCCTTAGGTGTGGCTGGGATGGAGGAGAGTCTGTCATGGAGCCTCTGTTTGGGATTGATGTCTAGGTTGATCTTCAGACTTTCTTACTTAGCCAGATGTCTTCCATTCATGTGCTCTGGAGAAGCACATCAACATCATCGACATAAGGTTAGGTTGAATTCTAATCATATAAGGGAATGGGCTTTATTCAGCCCACTGGTACAGATAAAAGGTCTCAGTGCCATGTCACATATTATTGTGCACTAGATAGATATGCAAATCATTTCTTTTTTCCAGACTAAGGTCTTTTATACTGTTGAACCATGAGCTAATTTTTTATCTAACCCTGCCATTGTTAAATTTCCTATAGTGATCTATCTAGCTCTTCATGCCCTCTTCATTAAGTGATCCAAATAACATTTGACATTTAAAAAATTTACTAGTAGTAATTGTGATTTATTTATGAATTTTTTTAAAATCCCCAAATTCTTTTCAAGGGATTTTAATTTAGTAAAATATTGTATTGGATTGAGCCTCATGAAATTGTTTGGTTTTTTTTTTTTGTGGGCCAAAAAGGTCAAATCGCAAATTCCTATGGTTCAAACTAATATTTATGGAAGAATGCTATGTAGTTCTTGCTACCATTGGCACAGTGAATTTTTTAAATGTCAGTATTTGTTCCTTTCAAATGAAGTTAGCAAATTCTCTGTCACCTTGGGAACAGCTGGGTTTTATGGTGCTGTAGCAAATAGTTCAGCAAATAAAACTGTGTTAAGTGAACAAAGGTGGCTGAGTGTTTCTTCCTTGATGAATTTAGAAGTGTTTAAGAAATACATTTCTGTGTATTTCACAATGTTTTTCTGGGCTGATTGTCAGGTTTTTTTGTTGTCGTTTTAATCTCCATGTGTTTTTTTCTTCTACGAGTTATAAAAAATACAGAATTTATGCCCCCTTTGTTTATCTAGAAACCCTGGACAGAACAATAATAAGAAGTTAGTTGCTCCATAAGGAACAATCTTGTAACTTAATGCTAATGAGACATTTTTTTGCCAGAGCCCATCTCAACAGATTTCTATGTACAATGAGAAACAAGAACATTAATATGGTTTATTACAGGAAGGGTTTTTATAGGGCTTTGGTTTCATTGAGCTCCTCTGTGACAAAGCAAATTGATGGCAGTGATAGGCTGGTGATGTCATTGTGATGTCAGTTACTCCTACTTATCCTGCACATGCTTGCTAGTTTGGAACACTGTCAACCTGTGATAGGGGAGACAAGACAGTTCTGTATGCAGAAGCCCATCATGGCTGTAACTAGAGATGAAACAGGTAAGAATTTTAAAGAGAGATTTAAATTAATTCTGAAAATTTTATTTTGAAGGGTAGAAGAATTTAGGGATCTCTGAGTGTTTCAAAAAGTATTAATTTTCTAGTGGCTGAGGAGTAAGAAGTTTCTTTTAATATATATCTGTATGTACTCAGCACACTCTGTGAAGGCATCTTAGTGTAAGTGCTTTTTTGCTCAGCGTATTGCTTATTTGACCAAGGCAGTAATCCGGTCTCTCTCTCCGTTCTGCTTTACTAAAATAAGCTGTTACTTCATCCGCAACTTGTTGCAAGTCCAATGCAGCTACAAGTTAAACATACATACTGTTCAACCTGTAAAAAATTAAGCTTCCGATTTCATTGTGTGTACAAATGTTGCTCCAAAACAGAATAGGAAAACCCAGCGTGTTAGGGGTGTTTGCGTGCCTACTTGTTTCTTTCCTCCTGTATTTAAAATGGCCTGTACCTCAGCTAATCGAGTTCAAAGGGCTGACGTCACTACATTTCCTGGAATCGTGTTCGGCAGGGAAGTGGAAAAGTTAAACTCCAAGCGAGCTACACATTGACGTCAGCTCCGAGTCATGCTGTGATTTAGTCAGTTCCTTTCGGCTTTGTCAAGTGCTGCTGACAGATTAGAGTTGTTAACTGGCTCGCCACTGCCTCTATCTCCAAGATCGCTCTTACAACTGAATAGCTTTTCTCGTAAGCCTTACTTTAACATTTCTCTTGAGGTAAGTGCTTGACGAGGGGGAACGCTTTGTGAAACCTGTAATGCTTGGGTGAGCAGAACTCGGCAGCCGTCTGTCCCGCCTACGCCTACGTGGGAAGGTTGAGCCTGCCTCCCGCGGCGGCCGCCCCGCACGTGCCCGGGGAGAGGTGGGCGCTGGAGCTGGAGGGTTTCCGCACCGTTGCTCACTCTCGGGCACTGGCGCCTCGGAGTGCCCTCTAGCGCTCAGTCAGGGGAGTGCTTGTCTGAAAGTTGTCGCCCCCCCCCCCCCCCCCCCACCTCCCAGTCTCAGTTCTCTAAATTTGTGATCAGTAATCCTTCTGTTGTTTGGCTTTCTTAATTACAGGTAATGATTCAGACTTTGCTGCTAATGTTCTGTATTAGGGTTGCATTGTTGTTTTTTCCGTGGTGTCTCATTTCTAACCTCTGAATTTGCAGTTGAATTCACGAAGAATGGATGATTGTAAACAGCTTCACCACAGTTTAGCTTTTCAGAGTTAGTGGGTCTAAACCCTCTTCCTAGATGGGAACATTCCATTGATTTGAGCAACTAAGACCTGTATTAAAGCGTTTTGAAAATTATCTTGATGCGCTATTATTTTTCTCAAAGAAGTTTTGGTGAAATTTTAGAAAAGCTATAGATTGAAGAAACTCTCAAATAACAAGTTTATTGTAAGATACAGATGGACTTAAAATAATCTCAAATACTGCAGTATGATTCTAGAAGCAAGAGGCATTTTGTGCATGTATGTATTTGCTAAAAATCATTAGTTGGTTTATATCTTTCTTTACTAAGTAAGCCTTTAATTTCAGTTCTCATGTCTAACCATGAGAGAAAATTATAATAAAAAATAAAAGATCTAAAAATACACAATATATTTAAAGATGAAAGTTTAAGGTAAAACTTTGCACATATTTTTAATCATTGCTTGTAAGTAAGTGAACATTTTTATACATTTATATGTACAGAATGAACATATACCATCCTTGAGCTTTGTTTCACAGTTTTACCCATAATGCTTATACATGAGTTACTAACAATTTAAAATCTTCCAAATGCTAAAACTAAAAAACGTCAAACTTTTTTCACAAGACCTCACTGTACTTTGGAAATCATTATTTTTAGAAATCTGATCAGTTTTCACAGAACCAATTCTATTTTGAAATGCTGTTTAAAAATGAACAACAGTTTTGTTTTGTTTTGTTTTGTTTTGAGGAGCCAAAAGAGCACAGTGTTTAAGGGACTTTTTTGAAGTAATAGTAGAGGAGCTACCTGTGTGGATTGGTGAACCAAGTGGACTGATGTAATCTTTGGCTTACACATTTTTTTGACCATGACCCACATTTTACATCATGATGCTGTATACTTGTGTGTGTATGTGTGTGTGTGTGTGTGTACATAAAACAAGTTTTCTTTTTTCTTTATTTTTATTTAAATTCAATTAATTAACATATAATTAACATATATAAATAACATATAATTATTGGTTTCAGAGGTAGGGGTCAGTGATTCATCAGTCTTATATAATACCTAGTGCTCATTACATCACATGCCCTCCTTAATGTCCATCACCCAGTTACCCCATCCCCCCACTCCTCTCCCATCCAGCAACCCTCAGTTTGTTTCCTACGATTAAGAGTCTCTTCTGATTTGTCTCTAATGCTTATCTTGGGGCACCTGGGTAGCTCAGTCAGTTAAGCTTCTGACTCTTGAGCTCAGCTCAGGTCTTGATCTCAGGGTCATGAGTTCAAACCCTGCAGTGTTTTTGGTGTGTTTGTTTGTTTGTTTGTTTTTTAAAGTGCTTATCTTTACATATAGTAGAGATGTAATGGACTTTTCTATTTTTCTGTTGCTCTGGAAATTGATTTTATGACCCACTAATGGTCTAAAACTTACAGTTTGAAAAACTTGTCTAGACCAAAATCAGGCTCCTAACAATGACTGGTATGGGAAAAGTTTTCAGGAGTATTTATTTATAGAATCATGGAATAAAATGTGGAAAGCGAATATCTAGTTTATAGAAGTGTATTATTGAGACTTTTGGGTACAGTTTAAATTTTTGTTAGAAATAGTTTTTGGCTTTATTCATAAGCTGATTATATTAAGAGCCTCACTCCATATCTTTTAGTCTCTGAGTCTTAAAAACTCTAATACGTTGTATTCAGCCTGGACTTCTGAATTGTTAAAAATAAATATTCAAATTTGGAAAATAGTGTCTTAGTTAATATTTGATGCATGAGAATAAGGATACATTTCACCTTGTGAAAGGAGGGTACTTGAAAAGGTTATTGTTGGGGAATTTTCACATAAAAGGAAGGTTTGGATCAGGTGTAATAGCTTCTTAAACTTGCCAGCAAAGCAAGTTATAATCATGTTGGAAGTGAAAAAAGTCACTTATCTACCTTAAGTTTTAATAAAACTCCAAATCTGTATGGAAGGTTTACTGAAATTTCCATCGTGCTATGTTCCCACTAATTTTGAAAAAATTTCAGTGAAGTATTTTTTGGGATGATTGTTTCACTCTGCCTGGTTTTATTTGCCTATACGAATATATTGCTTAATAAAATAATTGTGATACTTTGCATTTATGTAAGCTTTAAAAAAGTTACAGTGTTACAATATAAATACAAATACAAATGTGGTCAATGCTATCAAACGATCAGATGGTGAGAGACCTACAGGAAGCAGGTAATATAGGTTAAAGGATCTGGGTAGGCCTCGCTGAGGAAACTGTATTTAAATACCCAAGAGGAGAAGCACTTTCCATGTAATTTTACTGATGCACTCAGAGCAGATCATATTATATTCATTTTCCATATAACAACATGGATCAGAGGGGTAAATAACTCTTCCAAGCTCACAAAGCTAACAAGTGGTGAACCAGTTTGGACCTTCAGACTTCAAGAACAGACCTTGTCTGATTCTGTTCACACCATATTACATTGCTCCTCAAAATTCACCTGGTAAATTCATGCTAAGATTAGATGAATTACCACAGCATACTACACACTACTTAGAAAACATACAAAATAAAGCTAACATCATTTTAAGTAGTCAAAATGGATTTTTTTCTAGAATATTTATTATTACCCTCACAGGGCAAGAGAGTGCATATTTGATATATATAGAACTTTTCATTTCAACATTTATACTTTCTCATCTTTTACATAGACTCTTTTTTGACTCTTAAGATTTTCACTTAAACAACTGAGGAGTTCCCTTATATGTAACTTAAAGTAAAAATAGTTAATGACTTAATTCTTTGTGGTCTAAGTGTTATAATTATTGTGACAAATTTGAAAATGTTCATTGCTTAAGTAGTCATGTTTATGTAGGGTTTCATTTTCCTGGAAAAAATAGAGCAGTGGAGAAGGGAAGGGTTTTGACGGTGGGAGACACCAGGCAAGGACAAGGCTGATTTGGGCATCGTGTGCCCTGGCGCGGTGGAAGGGAGGGAGAGCGAAAAAAGAAAAGTGAAGATGTTAGTAGCTTCTTGGAGCTACAGAAGAGAAGTCCCCTGCTTATCAGTACAACTTCAGAGTTAGCTCATTGCTTGTTACTTAGGTAGATTTGGGATAAGGGACACCTAGCGAAATGAAGGTAGGAGCTCCATTTATAAAAATGTTTTTATTGAGTTAATGTGCTCAGTACTACAGATATCTCAGTAGATAAAACCACCAACATTTGGGATGTGGATAAGTTGTTCCACTTTGAAAACTATCAAGATAGGCGTTTGGCTGAGTTTCTTCTTTCTTTCTTTGTTAGGAAGAAACAAGCACCTCTTTGACTTGTTAGGCTTTTCAGTGAGTTTTCTTATTACCAGTCTGATGAAACTGTCTCATAGGGTTACTTGTGATTCTCCACCTTTGAGGTTCTATTCTAAATGATTATAAACATTGAAAAGGACTTTTATTATCTTTTAATAATCTATTCTCTAAAGGAATATAATAAAATAGAGTATAAATTTTAGAAGTTTTTAGTAGGCATATTTTTAAACAAAATAAGGAATAAGAGCCATACATCTCAATCATTCTATTACCCAGGTTTGTTAGAAGGGAAACTCCAGGGGAAAATATATTTATGGATGTTATATGCCTTTTAACTAATATACAGTATAAGCATAATTTGGACCATTGTCTTTCAGAACTTAAGGAAGGGAAGAGGAAGGGAACTAACATTTGCTGAATGCCTACCATGTGCCAGGCACTGTGCTAGACACTTTGACATACATTACAGGGGTTATTGTGAGTATTAAATGAGATAATGTATCCCCATTTTACAGATGAGGAAACTGAACTTGCCCCAAGTCACATGGCTGGTAAGTGGCAGAGCTGGACTAGAATCCAGACTCCAGATCCCATGCTTTTTCTACTGTACCGTGTTTAAAGCTTGCGAAGAGAGGTATGAAGCTTAATGACCAGAATTGAGAGTTCTAGGAATTTGCTTTTTCCATGAAATATTTGATACTAAACCTAAAAAAAAAAAAAAAATTCATGTCAGGAGGTAGATAGTGGGAAATACACTGTTATTAGAGCTCATCTGCTTCTCAAATGCCAGGTGAGATGACTAGTGTGTAAGGCAAGATTAGGAAGTAATGCCAGTTGGAGTAAATACATAGCATCTTGTGAGAGCTTCCCACGTCTTAGTGTTAAAGACTTAGCTATAATAATAGCTAATAATAGTCTTATAATAATAATACTGCTTATTTTAAACATTCAAATGACAGTGGGCTTGGGCAAAACCCTGGGAAGTTCAAAATTTCCTTCGTGGTGTACGTGTAAACCCACCGAGCACCCATCATATGCCAGGTACTGTGCTAGGTTATATGGGGTACCAAGCTAAAAAAGACACCCCTGACTTTAAAGTTTTTGTTGCCTTAGAATAAAATTAGTATATAAGTATCTTTATCATATTATCTTTCTTCAATCACAAGATGATAGCCCCACTGATGACTCATTTATTGTCAGAAATAATGTATACAGTGGAATTCTAGAATAAATAGTGTGGACACACATTTAGTAGTTAGATGGAACAGGAATTAGCCTTTATAGGAGTACAGGGATAAGAATATCTCATCAAAGACTGTAAGGTGGTTCTTTGAACTGTGATTCTAGGAATTGAATCTGCTTTAAATTGCCACCGAATTGATAATATTGGAAATTGAAGCTAACCAAGATAAAAACTTTATCACTTCTTCCAACAACAAAACTTTTTGACATTTGGGTTTTCTCAAAACAAGAGATTCTCTTTGCCCATATCTTTTTAGTGTTCTTACTAATAAGATCATATTTGAATATATGGAATTTATCCATTGACATTTATTCTGTGACCACTAAAAGTGTACCATCATACATTCTTTAGGATATTACAGAAATGTATATTAACTCCTACTGATTAATACCAATTCATATTTCTGTCTTGAACTAATGACCTGAAATCTGATTTTTGTTGAAGGAGATAAATATATAGTATATCTGAATCATTGCAATAAAACCCAATTTATTCGCTAACATCCCAGAACTAATATATCCAAATATATCATCCCCTTCCAAGTTATCATTTTAAAGATTTATTTATTTATTAGAGAGCAAGAATGAGAGAGAGTACATGAGAGGGGGAGGGTTAGAGGGAGAAGCAGGCTCCTCCCTGAGCTGGGAGCCCAATGCGGGACTCGATCCAGGGACTCCAGGATCATGACCTGAGCCGAAGGCAGTCACTTAACCAACTGAGCCATCCAGGCGCCCCCCAAGTTATCATTTTAAAGTGATATCTTTTTCCTGAGCTATTGCTCAAGAATGTTTTAAGAATACTTCTCTTGAATTGCTTTTATCCTTCATGGTGCCAAATTTGGTCCTTTGAGGGTGGTTTCAGCTTTTGGAAACAGACAAAAGTTTAGAACCATTTCTGCTTGTAAGACCAATGAATGAACTTTAGTTTTTCATCTATGAAGTATACCTACCCCCCCTTTTTTCCTTTTTTAAAAAAGAATGAATACTCTTAAACTAACTTTTACATATCATATCAGCATTCTGCTCTACTAACTTTATAGGACAGAAAATAGCAGATGTATACAAAAGGAGAGGGAGAGAGAGCGGGTATAATGAACCCCTCTGTTAATTTTATTGCCCTTCTCTGTGACCAAAGTTTGCAAAAGAACAGCCCTAGACCAAGGTCTGCATCCATGCCGCCTGAGATGTCAGCACGATGACATGTAAACTTCTCATTTAGAAAGCCTGTGTAGCCTCCAGCTGTTCCATTGTCTCAACCTTTATTATCCCATAACCTTCTTCCTTGGATGTGGGTAAAGAGAAAAGAGGAGAGAACTATGTTATTCTGTGCTCCATTCTACCTCCTCTGACAATATGATTAAAATATAAAAAAATCTTTAGTTAGTTAACAGTTTAAAACTTTTTAAAATTACCTGCTTAAATATTTCAAGGCTAAGATATTCTATGACATATAATGAGATAACTGTGTATACAGTATTTTAAATAGTCACAAAAACAAATTTAGGATTTTTCCCAAGTTTACTATTGATAGAGATTTTGCTAGTGATAGTTATATTTATCAGTTACTATTTATCACCATTGTTTTTAAAATTATATATAGAAGGAAGGAGCAGTGCATCCTTATAGTGGTATTTTTGTTAATCTTATGAAGACCTTTAAGTGATCTTCCCCCAAAGCCATATTTTAAAAGTTTAAAAAAATATTTTCACCTAATTCTTAAGCTCTAGGGGGAAAAAAAAAACACCCTGGCATTTACCCAAAAAGGAGCACCTTGATCAGTTTTTGGTTAACCTTTTAAACTGCTTAGCTATTTTCATTTGTAATATTCTATTTAAATGAAAAAAGTCTTTGTGTCCCTTTTGGGTAAAATTTCAGTTCTTACTCAATGGTTATAATGCATTTTAATGAAATATGGAAGTGATGTGTTTTCTATTTTGATTGGCATTAGTTCAGACCAATTTTTGTAGGATTTGGTAACTTTTAAAAAAACCTTTTTCTTGCAGTTAGCTTTGAGACAGCATGAATTTTGTGATCTCTTAGAGTGTCAGATTAACTCTGGACTATACATTCTCTAAGTGGTCGTAGAAACATATTTCATCACTTAAATCTATCTGTCTCTTCTAGGAAGCTATGTTCATTAGAGTAGAAAGGCAAATGTTGAGTATAAATTAGGAAACTTGGAGGACTTTTAGTATTCAATATGAATACTAAGTAAATATTAAGTCTGTCATTTAACTGTGATTGTACTATAGTTAGAAAAGTTTTTTAAATGAATACTTAGAAATATATTATTATCTCAAGAAACCTACTTAAGACAAAAATTATCATCCCCCAGAGAAACTAGATTTAAGTAGAGCTTTACTGTTTTGTTCTTTATTTTGTTTTGGTTTTTAAACTGAAAATACAGTGAGCCAGGTTTGTCCTTCTAATACTTCAGTCATCTTCTGGTTGTAGGACTTGTATTTAAAGACATGCAGTAACTGTCTCAGACATGGTGTAGGGCACAGGAAAATCTCTTATCTGGAATATTCTGCTTAATTAAAATTTTTGCAGCGGTATGCTAGAGCCAGCTCCCACTGGTATGCTAGAGTGATTATTAAATTTTCAGGGTTTTTGTGAGCTGGTTGTAAAAAGAGCCATTGTTAAAAATTAAATATGTATAAAGAAACACATATATATTTAACAAATGAGTTATGTTAAAAACAATAAATACTCAAAACTCATCACTTCTCATAATTTTATCTATGCTCGTGAGGTTATTTCCATCTCTTTTATCTGTATGTTGTGCTACTTACTCTGTATGTCTTCTCATCTCCACCTTCCGTGAGGTCACACTGACAGCTTGAAATTGGCCATGGTGAAAGTATTTACATCATGTAAATTGATAAACACATCAGGGCCTTTTTCCCCCAGAGAGCACTTGAAAAGCCTCCCTAATTTAGTCTTTGATAAAAACCTTTCTAAAATGCACGGGGGCATTTTTCTACCTTAACTGTATAGAGCATGCTGAATATTATCGTTCCAAATGCTGAAGACCTTTGATACCTAAGACTTTAATGCTCAAAATAATCATCTTAAATATTAGCAAAGTCACTTCTTATGACATGTAAAAAGAAGTATGTTATTTCCAGGTCAATTTTATATAAAAGATCAAGTTGTAAATTGTTTATATAAACTTGTCATATTTTGTTTCATTGCAGCTGCCACTGGTGACATGCCGACTTACCAGATCCGAGCTCCTACTACTGCTTTGCCTCAGGGAGTAGTGATGGCTGCCTCGCCAGGAAGCTTGCACAGTCCCCAGCAACTGGCCGAAGAAGCAACCCGCAAACGAGAGCTGAGGCTAATGAAAAACAGGTAGGCTATTTCTCCGGAAACCAGTAGCCACCTATCGGATGCATAACTTATCGCTGTGGGGCTTTTAAAAAAATTGCTTTTCCCAAGCCATTTTTCCCAAGTTATGTGTTCTGTGGCATTTTGGGGTTTGTGCTCTGCATGTGATAATAATTAGATTTTCTTGTCATCAGAGTGCCTAGCCGGAAACCATTTCATCAGCGGGAGTCACATCCCTATGTGTGGTAAGGGTAATGTCTAAAAGATACATTAATTTTCTTAATGATGATGCAAAGGCTTTATTACAAATAAAGATTTATTTTTTACTTGGCATTTACTTTGTGAAGTAGGTGATAAGTGTAATTTTTTTGTTTCTTTATGAGCAAAATAAATTTAAGTGTGAGTAAAGAATTTCTAAGCCTCTTAGGGGTGCCTGGCTAGCTTAGTTGGTAGAGCATGTAACTCTTGATCTTGGGGTCTGTGGGTTCAATCCCTGTGTTAGGGGTAGAGTTTATGCAAATAAATAAATAAATAGAATTTTCTAAGCCTTTTATATGTAGTTTTCTTTTATCTACTTTGTAACTTTGTTTTTTTTTCTATTATACTGAAATGCATATTAATTCTGATAAATTTTGGTCACGTGCAAATACAAAGCACCAGAAAGAAACAAAATTACTTAGAGCCCCATCACTTAGAGATACCTAACTAATATTATAACATAGGTACTTCCAGTTCACACTCTCATTTTCTCACTCTTGTACCATGTTTCTGTAATTTTAGTTTTTAAACAGGTGTATGTCATAAAAATGCTGTTTTCCAAAATTCTTTAATTTGACTTCTATATTATTTCTTGGTTTAGTTTTAATGATGGAAATGGTGCAAGTTAACCTGATTTTCAAAATGAATAGAGTAGTCCAAGAGTTCTCCCAGTCATCCGGTCACCTTATTCCTAAGTATTAAATCATGTCCTCATTGTAAGAAAACAGAACATTTCAGATGACATCATGTGCTCACCTCTGACCAGGACCACCTGGTGGTGGTTTGTTTAGTAACATTACCACCTAGTTAGTCTAGAAATTGTGGCTTCTGAGCCACTACAATTCAGAAATAAGTACTGACTTCCTAACAGTCCTTTGTAACTGAATGTGAACCAGTAGTAGCTATATTCAGTTTACTAACATCTCTTTATTTTTTTTAATTTTATTTTATTATGTTATGTTAGTCATCATACCTTACTTACATCATTAGTTTTTGATGTAGTGTTCCATGATTCATTGTTTTCATATAACACCCAGTGCTCCATGCAGTACATGCCCTCCTTAATACCCATCACCAGGCTAACCCATCCTCCCACTCCCCTCCCCTATAGAACCCTCAGTTTGTTTCTCAGACATAGTCTCTCATGGTTCGTCTCCCCCTCTGATTTCCCCCCCTTCATTTTTCCCTTCCTATGATTTTTTTTTTAAACATATAATGTATTATTTGTTTCAGAGGTACAGGTCTGTGGTTCAACGGTCTTACACAATTACTGCTCTCACCATACCTCATATCCTCCACAATGTCTATCACCCAGCCACCCCATCCCTCCCACCCCTCACCACTCCAGCAACCCTCAGTTTGTTTCCTGAGATTAAGAATTCCTCATATCAGTGAGATCATATGATACTTGTCTCTCTTTATTTCGCTTAGCATAATACCCTCTAGTTCCATCCATGTTGTTGCAAATGGCAAGATTTGGGGTTTTTTTTTTGATGGCTGCATAATATTCCATTGTATATATATATACCATATCTTCTTTATCCATTCATTACTAACATCCTTTTAAATGTCATATTTTGAGGGCACCTGGGTGACTCAGTCGTTAAGCATCTGCCTTCAGCTCAGGTCCTGATCCCGGGGTCCTGGGATCAAGCCCCACATCAGTCTCCCTGCTCAGCGGGGCCTGCTTCTCCCTCTCCCTCTGCCTGCAGCTCCCCCTGCTTGTGCGCTCTCTGTCAAATAAACAAAATATAAGTAAATAAATAAATAAATGTCACATTTGATATAATATAGGACTCCTCAAGTTGGCTTTAGTTCCCAAACATTGTAGGTATCGCAGATCACTAGATGGAGTTTTGTACCTTGGAAAATGCAACAGATTACCAGAACTAGAATCATGAAGATATACATGTCTTTATCAGTTGTTGTTCCAGGTTAACTAAGTCATGCTGGGTTCCTATATTTCGTTGTCAGCACTTTGCTCAGAAATCCTGAAGGGGCTGAATGGGTGGGGCTCATGGTTGTTTTATGGAAGTCTTGCTATCAAAGATCTCTAACTTAGATCTGGTGGAGGAATATGGATATTTTTTTATTTTTTATTCTTTTAAAAGATTTTATTTATTTATTTGACAGAGAGAGACACAGCAAGAGAGGGAACATAAGCAGGGGGAGTGGGAGAGGGAGAAGCAGGCTTCCCGCTGAGGGGGGGAGCCCGATGCAGGGCTCGATCCCAGGACCCTGGGATCATGACCTGAGCCGAAGGCAGACACTTAACGACTGAGCCACCCAGATGCCCCGGAATATGGATATTTTAAAACTGTCCTTTCAGAGATCTCAGGGAGCTATGAAAATGATTTCTTCTGTGGTCACAGAATTTATATTGTGAAGTTCAGTTTAGAAATATAAAGTATGGTGATGCAAACTGTAAAATTGTTCATTGATGTCTTACTTTCCTAAGGAAAATAAAAGAAAGACCTAGAAAGTGTTCTTATTTCCCTTTTGTCATTATTCTGTACCTTTATTTTTAGATTAAAAAATGTTGTCAGTAGAACTATCAATGAAATAGTGAAATATTAGGAAGTGGTTTCCTCTAAACATGCCCCACAACTACCTACCACGTACATAAGAAATTTCCCAGAGGAAAACAGTCATGAAATTTTAGGTTTTAAAAAAATAATTAGCTAATGACAGCTATTGGATAGCATTTGTGTTTGGGCTGTAAATAACCAAGGGAAATGGAGCCTTCACCCCACAGGTGTTACTTTGATCTTATGTGGCTGGTCCAGAGGTACGTGCAGCCAGAACAAAGGCTCGGCAGTGTCATCAAGGATCCAGGCTTCTCCTCCTTGCTCTGTCAGCTTTAGCAGACATTTGTCTCCTAAGAACATTTGTTCTTAGGACCACAATATGGCTGCCACGTCCCTAGGTGTGGCATCAGGCAGGAAGAAGGGAGAAGGGCCAGAGCCAAAAACTGGGGCCGCTGAGTCTAACTCTTCCGAAAACTTCTCCTGGAAGATCCTCGCAGCATCTTTCACCCACATTTCCTTGGCTAGAAATAGCTAATAGAATCCCTAGCTGTAAGGGATTCTGAGAAGGGTCTATGTTAGCTTTCCAGATCTCAATTTCAGAGCAGGACTAGGGAAGAGCAGATGATAAATGGCTAAAGGTGGCTCAGTTGAGCAAGTACTGTATGCAGGTTTTAAGTGCTTTGTTTCTACTGTTTAACTCTCACATAACTTGCACGTGAGATCAGGTCTGGTTATTATCCTGACTTTCCAGAAGAGGGACTGAGGTTCAGAGTGGTTAAGTAATGAGTTGGTTAAGATCATGCAACCCACACTGCACAGAAGCTGGATATGCAATCAGGCAGTCTTTCTTCCAGAGCCCGCCCACTGCACTACACCAGAATCACCTCAAAGAGACCTCAGAGTAAGCTTCGGATTTAACTTCATGGAAAGTATGTAGGTTTTACTTATTAACATGAAAGACCTCTCAGACATTCCCTTTTTATTCTTTGGCTGGCATTTATGATAGATCTGATAGATATTTCTCCCAGTCCAGTGACAGTTTATATTTCTTTACAGCCTTGTCAACATTTCCTCTTTGCTGTGTATTTCCTCTCCATGCTGAGGATATATCCAGACAAATGCAAGGCCTGAAAACTGAGCTAACCATTAATAGAAGAAACAGGTGTTTTCCATAGCTGGGAAGTACTTAGGAATGTACCATCTACTGGTGCGATCATTTAAAGCTTTGTGCTTGGAACATTTTGACCGGTAACCTGCACTGTTCCTGCATGAGATATGAATTATGATATTTACAATAAATAGTACACCTTGGTAAAGAAAATTAAAAAATAAATAACCACAGCTCTGCTATTAGATATGTAAATTTTCATTTAATGATAACTTGTTTTATAAAGTGATTATCTTCCTTCCAGATCTAGAATTTAATATAATGATTCAATCATAAACACCTTGGTATTCATAAGTGTATTTTAGTTCCTTTGTAGAAGAGTTGCAAATTTTATGAGCTTGGATTTATTCTCAGCTTTTCCCTATGCATCATTTAGATTAAATCAATCTGTATCAGATTCAGTTTACTTCTTAAATTTTTTAATTTTCTTGTTAACTAGTTGAAAAGTCTGAGAACTTTGTGAGTTCACAGGGTGAGTGCACTGTTTTTGGCTAGGAAGTAGGGGTTGATCTTTTCCTGCAGTTCACTGGGATTTCAAGGTCTTTTTCCTGCTGACACTTGGTCCCACGGAGAAAAAAAACAGATAACCAGTTGTTAGTGAGTCAACCATCCTAAAAATAAAACAGAATTGGTCAAATCTGTTGTAACATCACTCCTGGTTCTGAATTGCAGCAGTGCTAGCTAGCATTATAGTAACTGGTGTTTAGACATCCAACACGACTCTTGTTAATATATGTTTGAGTTATCTCTTTCACCGTAGGCTTTTTTGATAATGAAGCGTACCCCAAAGGCAGTTATTTTCAGTTGACACCTCCAAAAGAACACTGTTATCAGAGGGTACATTCTATAGAGGACTTAAATGATATAGTTGACACCCTTCCCACCCTGAAAAAGAAAGAGAAAAATGTTGGCTCTATTAATTATTTTTTTGGTGGGGTTATGCATGAAAATGACTAACTCATCTGTGTTTTTGTGTTTGTTGCTTTGGCTGGTCTGTTCGTCCTTTGGGCATGCCTGCAGCGCTTTAAAGATCAGTATATTGGGTAGTAACTGCATGTGATTGGAAAACAGTCTTGAAATACACTTTTGGGTTATATAGTAGCTTTCTTTCCAAAGTGTTAATATTGGTGCTCTCACTTCGTGGGTTTAAATTGTCTGAATTATTGAGTGTTGGATTCTGTACCCTCCCTTCCTCCCTTCCTTAATTTTCAGAAGCAGAGTCCATTTCATTTTGGTTTATGAAAATGTGTGTGACTTGCTTACTGTTGTCTTTATCCATGTTGTTTTCTAGCCAATAAACTGCTTCTTGCAGTCATGGTCGAGCTTATTTGTTTTACTAATGAGATTCAGTCTTGAAGAAACAAAATCTCCAATATTGACATTTCAAATTTCTGAGGATTAATTTTTCCAATATTTCTGACCAAATAAAGTTGATGCATTGTGACAGAATATGTGGCTTTTGGTGGACAAAAATAATTAAGAGAATTGAAAGGATCTGTAAAAGTTTTTGTAGAAATTCCACTTGGGGATGTGGTCCTATTGTTTTAGGTTACTGAAAACCATTCTGGTCACTGTTATCATGGAATGTGTGCCCTAAGAAAACAGCATTTACAACGAACGATGGACACATTGATCGTGCTCTCAAGTTGTTCCTGTTGTTTGAAAGTAATCTTACAAAAGGCATGTGCTTGGTTGCATTTGTTGCGTGGCTTTGTACAAACCTTACCTAGGATTGATTGGCTGTTGAGTTTGCGGGGTAGAAGTTCATTTGAGGCAGTCTGGATCGTGCTGGGAGGTTGTTCCTGCAGTCATTTGCCTTGTGTTGGTTCCAGGGAAGCTGCCCGGGAGTGTCGCAGGAAGAAGAAAGAATATGTCAAATGTCTTGAAAATCGTGTGGCTGTGCTTGAAAACCAAAACAAGACTCTCATTGAGGAACTCAAGGCCCTTAAAGATCTTTATTGCCATAAAGCAGAGTAACTGTCTTTGACTTGGACCTTGTTTATTATGAACTCTAATCAAGGCAGGAGATGCAGCAATTCTACTAATTGCCATGTGGACTCGTGGAAGGGACACTTGTGACCCTTAAGAATCCAGTTTGGCTTAGTGTTTGACATTGAATTGGGAACGCTGTTCCAAGATTTGGAATGCAGCCATGATCACATTTACAAAGCTTACTTCAGTCTGCTTGTCAATAGCATGCAAAAAAAAAAATGTTTTGTTTGCCCTTTTGCTTCTACTTTTTTTCAGGGAAGCTGCTAAAGAATGTCGACGTCGAAAGAAAGAATATGTAAAATGTCTGGAGAGTCGAGTTGCAGTGCTGGAAGTTCAGAACAAGAAGCTCATAGAGGAACTTGAAACTTTGAAAGACATTTGCTCTCCTAAAACAGATTAGTAGAAATATTTAACTATGAACTGATTACAACATGTACAGTTGCTTTTGAAGGCAATACAATATATAGCCAGCAAGAATTATGGCTTTTTTCCTTTGTATCATTCATCGTATTCTCTAACCTCTGACATTCCTAAAATGCTTCACTGTACGTAGTTAACTCTTAGCTGTAACTTCAATTTTTTTAAAAACAGACAAGCTGTAAAAAGAAAAAAAATGTATGTAACAAATTCTTAAAATGCAATATTTGTAAGACTTGCTCCAATGCCACATATTTGCAGTTCCCAACCTCTGTGTCATGAATAGTGTCCTATGCAATAAAATTTTTTGCAGGTCTTTAGAAATCATTTTAGGAAAGGATGATCAAAGATAATGCATCCAGCAGTACAATAAAAGCAAACCACAAAAAAATACCTCAGGAAAGAATTGAAAGAAAGAATCGAAAGAATCTAATGACATGCCTATATGAAAATAAGAACCTATAAATGAATTTATGGCATTTGCAGATTTTTATGTTTAGTTGCTTTGTAAAGAAAATATTGTATTGTTGTCCTTGAATGCCATAGTTGAAGAGAGTTTTTAATAGAACCATGTTGGTTACACTTTGTAGTGTTTGGTGCTCATTTAACTATCTGAACATTTACTACAGTTTTTACTCTATTGTGTAATATAAAAGATCTTGCAGAAGTTCTTAGTGTCGGTTTGAATGAATGAACCTAATGAAAGTTATGACAAATTTTTAATATCAGGAATGTGTTAAAAGTAAAAGTTAAAATTATATTTGCATACCTTCAAGGGTATGCGAGCCAATTTCTACACCGGGTTATGCTCTCTGCAGATACTCTTTCCTCCATCTCGTCGGAAGGATGGCCCCAGAGCTGTTACGCAGAAGAGCAGCTACGAGAGATTCAGGTCGTGTGATGATGGACGAGGCCTTTCTGCAGATGGGCCCCTGTTTTGAGTTTTAGTTAACAGCCCTAGGAGTTTTAAAGTAAAAACAAAAACAACCCAAGATTTTATTTTCCATTCAAAACAGCTTGAAGTCTACATCAGATCAAAGATTTTTATGTCAGCACATTCAGAAGAAGTCCATTACATCGAGACAGCAGTGTTCTTACTGGTATTTACATTTCATTCTGTTTTTATAATAAGAAGCTTTAAGATATAAGCCCGAAGCCCTAATCATAAGATGCTCTGTCATCTCTCATTCACTCCTGAGACATTTGTTGAATGCCTGCCATGTGCTAGACTCTGCTATATCTTCTCTTATACCTTTTGATTTGTTAAGGATGCCCCCCCAACCCCTACTTTCCGTAGTGAAACCTGGTCAGTGTGTTAGGGAGGTACAAAAACAGGAGGTCATTGATTGGTATGGTGTCTAACTGCTGTTCCCCCCCATGTCATAATTCTTTCCCTTATAACTCCCAGAAGTTAGGCCATGCCATTTTTGGCTTTCTTTAGAAAGACTTACCTTCCTTCAGAGTCTGAGCTCTGAATTTCTTTTATCTCAATTTTTGTCTTCTACAGAGAAGATGAGGAAAGAAGACAAGGAAGAAAAGAGGAAAGGAAAATCCCATGTTTCAGGTGAAGGAAAATGGTGCTTTATACTCAGTCACTGTAAATCAAATGTGTGCTCAGCATGGTAGAGTTGAGAGGGAGACACAAGGATCAGCAGACAAGATGTAAAAAAGTTAGACAGTAAATGCCATATGTTAGAATTAGAGACAGATGTAGGCAGGGATTAAATAAGAAACTGTTCGTGGAGGAGGCAGATTTTGAACTGGGCCTTGAAGTAAGCGATGGTGGTGGGGAGGAGGGTATTCTGGATGGGGAATACAGAGCATGTGCTCTTCTCCAAGGAGCTTGACTTCAGGAGATGAATTTAGGAGAACGTTAGTACTCACAGGAGAAGTTTAGTCTGTAAGAGAGAGAGGGAGTGTGCATGCGTTCGTGTGTGCTTTGCTCTACAAAATAGGTTATGTTATTTCGGAGGAAGGGGATTGCATCTGATTACTTGGGGTCACAGAAAGCAGATGTCTCCCCACTCCCCAGTGGTTTAAACAATAAGGAAATTTCGTTCCCTCACAAAACAAGCCCAGAGGTAGGACATCCCAGGGTTGCTTAATTTAGTGACTTCACAATGGCATCGTGACCAGATTCTTGCTACGCATTTTGCTCTGGAATACTAGTGAAGATTCTCCCCCTGGGACAGAGGGTTTCAGGCTTCTGTGAACATTTGGCATCAATGTGGGATCAAACGGGTTCTGGTAGAATGGCGTGTAGGCAGCCCACGTCACATGTTGTGAGGGTGAAGTGAGAGCGCCTCTGCTGTCCCGGAAGTGGCTCTGCTGTCCTGGAAGTGGGGAGGAGCTTGTAAGAGGTGGGGCTTGAGCCACGCTCTCCAAGGCCTATGGCAACTTTTAATTCTTGCGCCTCCAGTTTGTCCCTGAAACAAAAACTTTTCCTACTAAAACCAGCACGGTTTGCTAGCTCTCCGTTCAGCCTTAAGCAGTACTGCCTACAACCTCTCAGCTGCCCAGCCAGCTCAAGTGAGCTGGAAGCCGCACGAACGTTGTCCGTCTCGCAGAACAGTGTTGCCCAGAATCCAGAGCTGTCACTGCATTCGCGTTGTTTCTTTTCTCCTAAAGTCTTCAGAATCTGGACTTATGGATGTAGAAATTACCAACCCTGAATCATGGGATTATACCGCCTTGTCACATTTAACTAGGGAGTTCATGATGTTAAATCATTTGAAATGGGAAAATAAAGAAAATGAACTCCCGTGTTTTTAAATGTGTCTGAGCACTAGGCTTGCCTGAAACAGGACATTTCGCATCAGCAACCACACTTCTCAGTTTTCTTCAGATATTCTTCTTAATGTCCAGTATAATCTGTTTCCTGAGTGCCTAAACTACACTTTTTTTTTTTTTAAATGAGGACTTGTGAAACCAACACACTGTTTTTCCAGTCTAGAACCAAAAATAAATGAAGCAATTTGGCCCTGTGTGGGACAAGCCGAGCTGCTGCCAACTGGCTAGCCATGATGCACTGACTTTCTTCTGTTTTAGCATGTGCCAAGGTCTTCAGGAACTTAAATGTGGCTCACCTTTTCTAGGGTCATCCTAAAGACACAGGCCTGATTCTGAACTACTCGAGCATGGTATATTTCAATATTTCTCCTTTGTGTATAGCTTATTTCTATATACATCCATCTTATCATAGCTACACTTCATATTTATACATTTTAGAATTCCAAATGTATTTTTAGTGCAAAGCATTTTTAACGCAGTATTGTTTGTTCTTCAAAGATCCATTTTGCCATGTTGTACTGTGTGATAGCTTACTTACAATGAGATTTAAGATACTTCTTTTCGGCGGGGGGTGGGGGGGGGGCGCCTGGATGGCTCAGTTGGTTAAACATCTGCCTTCAGCTCAGGTCATGACCCCAGAGTCCCAGGATCGCCCGGTCAGGCTCCTTGCTCAGCAGAGAGTCTGCTTCTCCCTCTCCCTCTGTCCACCCCCCCCCCCCCCCCCCTCTGCTTGTGCTCTCTCTCTGTCTGTCTGTCTCAGGTAGATAAATAAAATCTTTTTAAAAAAAAAGGTATTTCTTTTCAGGGCCATCCTCTTTACACACTCACATATAATTCCATCAGGGATGGGAAATGATGAGTAAAAGGAAAAAACTAACCTTACTATACCTTTGTTGTACTTGCTCACATAAAATGCAACCCTTCTTATTTCCAAGCCGGTCTTAATTTTCAAAGGGATGCTGTTTTTTCAGATTTCTTTCTTTATTAGAAAAATATTTGGGGGCGCCTGGGTGGCTCAGTTGGTTAAGCGACTGCCTTCGGCTCAGGTCATGATCCCAGGGTCCTGGGATCGAGTCCCACATCGGGCTCCCTGCTCGGCAGGAAGCCTGCTTCTCCCTCTCCCACTCCCCCTGCTGGTGTTCCCTCTCTCGCTGTGTCTCTCTCTGTCAAATAAATAAATAAAATCTTTAAAAAAAAAAAAAAAAGAAAAATATTTGGGAAAACACCATGGAAAAGCTGAGCCAGCATGGGTTATTTGGACTACACACACACACACACACACACACACACACACACACACACACACACGCTTCCTTGACTCTGTTCCTTCTTTTAATTCCGGTCTTTGCCTTCCCGGGGCAATAGAATAGAGTCAGTGAAAGCCCTCCTCTAAATCTGCAGTAGGAATTCCTTTGGTTCCTTTGTGCAGAAACCAGTCAAAACTTGAAATAATCCTGAACCTTCCCTCTCTCCCAGCTCCCATGGCTTCTGCCCATACCCTTCCAGCTGGGGGTGTGCATGGGCAAGACAACAGCCACGGGCGCTCAGACGCTCTGAAGGGCACGTGAGGCTAGGCTTTCAGCTCCCCAGCTCTCATGAGGGGAAGGTATAAACTTGATTTTATGTTACAAATTGTCTTTTTTACTTTTCAAAAATTAGCCTGTTAATATTTTTTAATATAGGTAACACATACTTGAGGTTCAAAATTCAAAAGATACAAAGGCATGTTGTGAAGTCAGTTTCCTGTCCGAAGCCACCTCCTGGGAGGGCAGCCACAGCTACCAGTTTCTTTTGTGCGAAGGAGATACCTTTAATTCATTGATCATGCCACCTGCTTCCTTACGTTACTGTTACTATCCCATCTTCAGAGCTGTGTGATCTGGACTTTCTGGAAAGAGATATAGGGAGTTAGCATGTTCATTCATTCCTTCAAGTCAACAAGTGAGGTTGCATTAGTAAGAATAAGTCTGGAAGGAGAGAGGACGAGCAGCTGTGGCAGCATCATGACTTCATGGACGTTCTCTAGTTTCATGCTAAGTTCTATGGATGCTATAACCATGCAGCTGTAATCAAGACTCATTGCCGCCATGTACTGAGTGCTTAGTCGGCCAGCACCCAACAATGTGCCATATAGGGCTTATCACATTTAATTCTCATAACCCAACAAGTGTTGGTGCTTTTATTATCATCCCCATTGGCAGATGAAGAAACAGGCTTGGAGACAAGGACAAGTAGCTTGCCCAAGGTCACATAGCTGGTAGAGATCAGAACAAAGAGCAGAGCCCAGCAAGGGGGAGGATGCCTCTCTCCTGGGGCTCTGACCTAATCTCAACCAAAGGCTAGAAAGGGACCAAGAGAAGTGCATGCTGGTTGAGCAGGTGGTGGCCTGCTGAAGGAGAGTTCTGTGGCTCCAAGTGGTTAGATCTAGGAATTTCCAAACCTATCCTTTTCTCATGAGCAGAAGCATGTATTAGTTTCTCTCTGGTTTCTAAAATCCCTGATGCTGTTCAGGAGAAATGACTCTGGTTTTCAAAAAGAAAAGAGAAATGACCCAAATAAATAAAATCATGAATGAAAGAGGAGAGATCACAACCAACACCAAAGAAATACAATTATAAGAACATATTATGAGCAACTATATGCCAGCAAATTAGGCAATCTGCAAGAAATGGATGCATTCCTAGAGATGTATAAACTACCAGGAAGAAATAGAAAACCTGAACAGACCTATAACCACTAAGCATATTGAAGGAGTAATCAAAAATCTCCAAAAAACAAAAGCCCAGGGCCAGATGGCTTCCGAGGGGAATTCTACCAAACATTTCAAGAAGAATTAATACCTATTCTTCTGAAACTGTTCCAAAAATAAAAATGGAAGGAAAACTTCCAAACTAATTTTATGAGGCCACCATTACCTTGATCCCCAAACCAGACAAAGACCCCATCAAAATGGAGAATTACAGACCAATATCCCTGATGAATATGGATGCAAAAATTCTCACAAAATACTAGCCAATAGGATCCAACAGTACATTAAAAGGATGATTCACCACGACCATGTGGGATTTATCCCTGGGCTGAAAGTTTGGTTCAACATCCACAAATCAATCAATGTGATACAATACATTAATAAAAGAAAGAACAAGAATCATATGATCCTCTCAATAGATGCAGAGAAAGCATTTGATAAAGTACAGCATCCTTTCTTGATCAAACCTCTTCAGAGTATAGGGATAGAGGGTACATACCTCAATATCATAAAAGCCATCTATGAAAAACCCACAGCGAATATCATTCTCAATGGGGAAAAACTGAAAGCTTTCCTCCTAAGGTCAGGAACACGGCAGGGATGTCCACTATCACCACTGTTATTCAACATAGCATTAGAGGTCCTAGCCACAGCAATCAGACAACAAAAAGAAATAAAAGGCATCCAAATCACCAAAGAAGAAGTCAAACTCTCACTCTTTGCAGATGATATGATACTTTATGTGGAAAACCCAAAAGACTCCACCCCAAAACTGCTAGAACTCATACAGGAATTCAGTAAAGTGGCAGGATATAAAATCAATGCACAGAAATCAGTTGCATTCCTATACACCAACAACAAGACAGAAGAAAGAGAAATGAAAGAGTCGATCCCATTTACAATTGCACCCAAAACCATAAGATACCTAGGAATAAATCTAACCAAAGAGGCAAAGAATCCGTACTCAGAAAACTATAAAATACTCATGAAATAAATTGAGGAAGACACACAAAAAAATGGAAAAAACATTCCATGCTCATGGATTGGAAGAACCAATATTGTGAAGATGTCAAAGCTACCTAGAGCAATCTACACATTTAATGCAATCCCTATCAAAATACCATCCACTTTTTTCAAAGAAATGGAACAAATAATCCTAAAATTGGTATGGAACCAGAAAAGACCCCGAATAGCCAAAGGAATGTTGAAAAAGCAAAGCTGGTGGCATCACAGTTCTGGACTTCAAGCTCTACTACAAAGCTGTCATCATCAAGACAGCATGGTACTGGCACAAAAACAGACACATAGATCAATGGAACAGAATAGAGAAAGCCCAGAAATGGACCCTCAACTCTATGGTCAACTAATCTTCGACAAAGCAGGAAAGAATGTCCAATGGAAAAAAGACAGTCTCTTCAACACATGGTGTTGGGAAAATTGGACAGCCACATGCAGAAGAGTAAAACTGTACACCACACACAAAAATAGACTCAAAATGGTTGAAAGACCTCAATGTGAGACAGGAGTCCATCAAAATCCTAAAAGAGAACACAGGCAGCAACCTCTTCGACCTCAGCCGCAGCAACTTCTTCCTAGAAACATCGCCAAAGACAAGGGAAGCAAGGGCAAAAATGAACTATTGGGACCTCATCAAGATAAAAAGCTTTTGCACAGCAAAGGAAACAGTCAACAAAACCAAAAGACAACCGACAGAATGGGAGAAGATATTTGCAAATGACAGATAAAGGGCTAGTATCCAAAATCTATAAAGAACTTATCAAACTCAACACCCAAAGAACAAATAATCCAATCAAGAAATGGGCAGAAGACATGAACACACACTTTTCCAAAGAAGACATCCAAGTGGCCAACAGACACATGAGAAAGTGCTCAACATCGCTCAGCATCAGGGAAGTCCAAATCAAAATCTCAGTGAGATACCACCTCACACCAGTCAGAATGGCTAAAATTAACAAGTCAGGAAACAACAGATGTTGGCGGGGATGTGGAGAAAGGGGAACCCTCCTACACTGTTGGTGGGAATGCAAGCTGGTGCAGCCACTCTGGAAAACAGTATGGAGGTTCCTCAAAATAGAGCTACCGTACGACCCAGCAATTGCACTACTGGGTATTTACCCCAAAGATACAAATGTAGTGATCCGAAGGGGTATGTGCACCCCAATATTTATAGTAGCAATGTCCACAATAGCCAAACTATGGAAAGAGCCAAGATGTCCATCGACAGATGAATGGATAAAGAAGATGCAGTATATGTATACAATGGAATATTATGAAGCCATCAAAAGGAATGAAAGCTTGCCATTTGCCACGATGTGGATGGAACTGGCGGGTATTATGCTGAGCGAAATAAGTCAATCAGAGAAAGACGTGTCATATGATCTCACTGATATGAGGAATTCTTAATCTCAGGAAACAAACTGAGGGTTGCTTGAGTGGTGGGGGTGGTGTGAGGGATGGGGTGGCTGGGTGATAGACACTGGGGAGGGTATGTGCTATGGTGAGTGCTGTGAATTGTGTAAGACTGATGAATCACAGACCTGTAAACAAATAATACATTATATGTTAAAAAAAAAAAAAAGAAGAAGAAGATAGCAGGAAGGGAAAAATGAAGGGGGGGGAAATCGGAGGGGGAGACGAACCATGAGAGACTATGGACTCTGAGAAACAAACTGAGGGTTCTAGAGGGGAGTGGGGGGGATGGGTTAGCCTGGTAATGGGTATTAAAGAGGGCACGTATTGAATGGAGCACTGGGTGTTATACGCAAACAATGAATCATGGAACGCTACATCAAAAACGAATGATGTATGGTGATTAATATAACATAAAAAATTTTAAAAAAGAAAAAGAAAAAAAATTACTCTGGTTTAAGGACTAGCTGCTGGCATATCAAAATTATAGTTGTACACATTGAAGTAGAATCTTCAAGGGAAAAGAAGTCCTGGAAGTATACAGTTGACCCTTGAACAACATATTGAACAGTTTGAACTGCATGGGTCCACTTATACACAGATTTTTTATGGTATGGTACTGTAAATGTATTCTCTCATGATTTTCTTAACATTTTCTTTTCTCTAGCTTAGTTTATTGTAAGAATACAGTATACAGTATATAAAATATGTATTAATTGACTTTATTATCATTAAGACTTTTGGTCAATAGCTATTAAAGTTTTGGGGGAGTGAAAAGAATTCTATGTGGATTTTTGACTGTGGGGAGGGAGATTTTGGCGCCCCAACCCTTGTGTTGTTCAAGGACCAACTGTAATTTATCCTTTAATTCTATAGACAAGGAAACTAAATTTCAGGTTGACTTACTTAAGTATTGATGGTTATTGGCAAAGAAGAGATTAGAAATAACTCAGACCTAGGGGCGCCTGGGTGGCTCAGTCGTTAAGCGTCTGCCTTTGGCTCAGGTCATGATCCCAGGGTCCTGGGATCGAGCCCCGCATCGGGCTCCCTGCTCCGCGGGAAGCCTGTTTCTCCCTCTCCCTCTCCCCCTGTTTGTGATCCTGCTCTCACTGTGTCTCTCTCTGTCAAATAAATAAATAAAATCTTAAAAAAAAAAAAAAGAAATAACTCAGACCTCTTAACTAGGGTAGTAATCTATGTTACCATGAGGCCTCTGTTTTCCTATAGACTGGATTTTCAGTCAGCTCTGGTGAAAACACAGCTTTCTGAGAAAGCATTTGCCCTTGTGGTATGAATAGATGAAGCCCCACCACTCACCGTAGAGAACTCCAGCTGGTCTCCTTGAAACTGTGGGAGGACACAGGGACCCTGTCACATCTGTCGTGGCCTACTACTATGAGGACATTTGACATGCGGTGCAGTAGTCTCAGAACAAATACACAAGCCTTGCTGTTAGTGTTTGGTGAGCTCTGGAAAGCACTGACTCATGGCAGACCAGTGTCAGGCTTGACTCAGATTTTTAAATTCTTACCTTTTAAAACCCAGTAACTATTGGTACACTTTTGAGGAAGTAAGTAGCCTAAATAAGGAAGCTCTTCATGAAAATGAGCTTTTTAGATAGAGGATAACATGACTGTACTCATATGTTGACTCTGTTTGGCATTCCATATAGATGGAATTTTGATTTAGTAGGTCTGAGTATTTCTATTTTTAACCCATTCCACTCCTGTTTCTGAAGCACACTAATGCTGGAGAACACTGTCTGGGGTCAGGTCTTGTCCAGTGTTCCCCTAAGTCATGGATGGCTGCACCCATCCAATATATCCTGAGCCTACAAGACACTTTGGCGTCACAGTCACAGCCCAACATGATGTATGGGCCATTTCTCTAACTCCTTTTCTTTTAAACATTCTTAGTCTATGAAGACTTCAAAACTGATGGGGAATATTTTCTGCTATGAACTCTTCAAGTGTATGTCAAAGTCCCCTGAGGGTAGAGGGTCAAAGTTTTCTCCCATCTAGTTTAGTGAATTATGTTCATAGCACTCTGGGAAGTCTTGGGTAAATTATTATGGGAGGAGGGGCAATAATTTGCTAAGAAGCCATATGACTATAGATTTGCCCCTGAGTATACACAGTTACTTGCAAAAAGAATGAGCTATTGGATATAGGAATCTTATAAATTGCTTCCAGGTCATATTTTTAGTAAACAAATGATTTTAAAATGAATCCCTTTGCAGTAAAATTGCTGATTTTGCTTTAATTGCTTATAATTAGTTACTTTAGGTGGTTAGAACACAATGGAAAATGAGACCAAGGTCAAAGAGTTTTGCCCCCCTCTACTACCTGTGGGTGTCATTCATTCGTGGCCATGGATAGCATTTTAATTCTTACCTTAACCTGTTATCAGACTGTGGGGCTCAGAAGGATCAGAGAGGCATGATCATATCACTAGAAGTTATTGACAATACTGAGAAAAATGCGTCTTTCATTCACTGTGGGAGAGCAGTGATATTTCCAAGTTTAAAAAATATATATAGCATATCCTGTTGCTTAGTAGATGCCAAGATCAGCATTTGTTTTGTTATCTTAGTTTGAAAGATCAAAAAAATGTAATTGGAGATTAAGGCACTGATGATATTTGGCAATTGCTTAGAGGTTAGATTAGTGACAGTAATGATATGCCTTTGAACAATTTAAACTCAGGGACTTTTGGTGTGACACATGAAATTATGAATAATAACAGAATGTTAGAAATTCCAAATTTTAGAACATCAATCCATTTCAATATGAATTTGTTTAAAAATCAATACACATACTAAACGTTTTTTAAAATACACACGCATACATGGTACTTTGGTCAGCCAGAATTCTTACCATCTTTTAACTCACCTAACCAGTCAGTGTTAAAATGAAAATCCATTTGATGCCACAAAGGTTGCAGCTTTTAGGCAGTGTAATTTTGTTTTTGCAGGCATGTATAGATCTGTATTACTTGCATGGTTTCATTTATCCTTTTATTCAGATGTCTGAATTGATACTACGCAGCTGGATTTTGTTGGAATTTAGACCCTGAAGGATAGAACACAAATCTCTTTTATCAAGGGTACATAACATGCCTGACCCATTAATCTTTCTCGTCAAGAGACATGACTTACGTCATTAAATGCCTGGTTGCTCTTGCTCCAGAAATACTTATAGTATCATGCAGTTTGGGGGAAGGGGGAGTTGGCAGACCAGAGCTTAATAACCAGAGCTCTCAGTGGAATGGCAGAGAGTAAAGAAGACCGGCTTGCCATGGAGGCTTTGCAGAACACCTAGGGAAGCCCTTCCACGGCTGGAGCAGATTTCATTCACCAAAGCACAGCAGGATTCCATGTGTCGTTCTCAGTTCTAAGGCCTTTTCACCATAACTAATTACTTGAATATTCCTTCCAAAGAATTTAGCCTCCCAAACATCACTGTCTCATGACGTATTTTATAGCTGTTGAATCAAGCAGTCGTTAACTGTTTTTTTCAAATCCATCCTGGATAAAAAGAACCACAGAAACAACAGAAAACCCCTGATGTTACAGATAATATAAAGTGTAGAATGAGTAATGGATGTGTGTGTTAACCGAGGACCTAGGGCTGTGACTACAAGACCTGGTTCTAGACCTCACTCTTCCATTTAACTACCTGTGTCACCTTGGCCACATCACTTAACCTGTCAGTTAACCTCGGTTTCCTCTACTTTGACCTTGACATTTGGATACTGTGAAGAACACAATTGACCCTCAAATTTCTGAGAAAAGTTAATATAAGTAACATTTTATCAGGTCCTGTTTTTTTCTTATCCCTGTGAGCAGTTTCTGGATTCCTGGGACTCAAATCATTAATCCAAGAAATTGTCATTCAGATTGCTTTAAATATTAACCAGAATTCAAAAGCAAAAAGCATTTAGACTGAAACTGACCTCATAATGAAGAAAGGACATCTATTTTGATTTGGGAAACCTAGGTTAAGATTTTGACACATGAAGACTTTATTTGGACAAATGTTATTTCACTTACTTGTAAATATGCTCAAAATGTGACTGAGAGAAAATTTCCAGCTCACAAGTTTCCTCCACTCTTCTTAATCATAACAGGGCTGCACTGGGTAAGAGGAAGTATCATCGGCCCAGAAATGGTTGTAGTTTTCAATGTGTATTAGGTTTACCTTCCTATAATCCAGCGCATTTTATGTTTTCAAAAGAACTAAAGAGGTAACGAGAGACTGTCCTCTTTTTAAAATAGTTTTTCATATTACCTAGTTACTTGAAAATTTCACTGGTTAATTTGTCTAACTTAAGGGGACTTAGATTTTTTTTTTTTAAAGATTTTATTTATTTTTTAGAGTGCGAGCGAGGGAGAAACAGCATGAGAGGGGAGAGGGTCAGAGAGAGAAGCAGGCTCTCCGCTGAGCTGGGAGCCCGATGTGGGACTCGATCCCAGGACCCTGGGATCATGACCTGAGCCGAAGGCAGACGCTTAACCATCTGAGCCACCCAGGCGCCCGGGGACTTAGATTTTTTTAAAAAGTTTTTTAGATTTCTTTATTTGAGAGAGAGAGCTCATGCAAGCAGGGGGAGGGGCAAAGGGAGAGGGGGAGAGAGAATCTCAAGCAGACCCTCTGCTGAGTGTGGAGCCCAACTCGGGGCTCCATCTCATGACCCTGAGATCATGACCTGAGCCGAAATCAAGAGTCAGATGCTCAACTGACTGAGCCACTCAGGTGCCCCATAGATCAAAATTTTAAAAATCATACTTTAAAATGTAGATTTTTAAAAATGTAAAAGAAAATAGTCATAAAAATCAAAGTTTACATAATATGTTTACTAGAATGTATAAGTAGTCCAAAACTAGTTTTAAATGATTTTAGTATTTACAGTAAGAATGAATTTCTAGTTGCTTATTGAAAACTGCTGTAGCATAAGATTAGTTTTATTTATTGTATATATGATGGATAAAATGATTTGATAGCTTCGATCATTATACATCTGCATAAACCAATATTTGAAAATGTTTCCCTATTCCTGATGCCTAACTCTGGGGCTTGATAAATTCAGGTACCTGAGAGCCAGAACAAAGACATTTCTGTAGTGAAAGACAGCTACATCTAGTGGTTGCTGGCATTCTCCTTGGAAAATTAGGTTTATAGAAAAATCCCTCATAGCTGACTTTGCTGACATTCTGTGGTCATAGGAAGCATTGCAACTAATTTGTGTGTGTAACTTTATTGAGGTATAATTTACATGCCATAAAACTCACCTGTTTTAAGTATACAATTCAATGATTTTTAGCAAATTTACCAAGTTGTGCAGTCATCACCATGATCCAGATTTAGAACATTTCCACACTCAAGATTGTTAAGATTGTTTATGCCTGTTTATAGTCAACTAATTTGGTTTTATTTTGTTTGCTGTGATACAAAAATGTTTAAGTATGTTTTGTAACTCGAAGTGCCTGGAAATTTCATAATAACCAGAAAAGAATTCTTTTCTTGAAGTTTTTCATTTTTGTATTTCTTTAGAAAGCATCTAGGCTTTGTGAGACACACTTAAAAAAAAATCAAAACTATTACATATTTGACCATAGCTAATATAATCCTCAATGGGGAAAAACTGAGAGCTTTTCACCTAAGGTCAGGAACCCGACAGGGATGTCCACTATCACCACTCTTGCTCAACATAGTACTGGAAGTCCTAGCCACAGCAATCAGACAACAAAAATAAATAAAATGCATCCAAATAGGCAAGGAAGAACTCAAACTTTCACTATCCTCAGACAACATGATATTCCATGTAGAAAACCTGAAAGACTCCACCAGAAAATTGCTAGAACTGATACATGAATTCAGCAAAGTTGCAGGATATAAAATCAATGTTCAAAACTCTGTTGCATTTCTATACCCAGTAATTAAGCAGCAGAAAGAGAAATCAAGGAATCGATCCCATTTACAATAGCACCAAAAACTGTAAGATACCTAGGAAGAAACCTAACACCATAGTGATAAAAGATCTATACACTGAAAACTATAGGACACTTATGAAAGAAATTGAAGAAGCTGCAAAGAAATGGAAAAACATTCCATGCATATAAACATATATATAAACATATATATAAACATATAAAAAATGTTTTTATACTACTCAAAGCAATCTACACATTCAATGCAATCCCTATCAAAATAACACCAGCATTTTTCACAGAGCTAGAACAATTCTAAAATTTGTATGGAACCACAAAAGACTCTGAATAACCACAGTAATTTTGAAAAAGAAAGCAAAGCAGGAGGCATCACAGTTCTGGACTTTAAGCTGTATTACAAAGCTCTAATTATCAAGATGGTATGGTACTGGCACAAAAACAGGTCAATGGAACAGAACAGAAAATCCAGAAATGGACCCACAACTGCATGGTCAACTAATCTTTGACAAAGCAGGAAAGAATATCCAATGGAAAAATGACAGTCTCTTTAACAAATGGTGTTGGGAAAACCAGACAGCAACATGCAGAATGAAACTGGACCACTTTCTTACACCATACACAAAAATAAACTCAAAATGGATGAAGGACCTAAATGTAAGACAGGAAACCATCAAAATCCTAGAGGAGAACACAGGCAGGAACCTCTTTGACCTTGGCCGCAGCCACTTCTTACTAGACATGTCTCTGGAGGCAAGGGAAACAAAAGCAAAAATGAACTATTGGGACTTCATCAAGATAAAAACCTTCGGCACAGTGAAGGAAACAACAAAACTAAGTCAACTGACAGAATGGGAGAGGATAGTTGCAAATGACATCTGATAAAGGGCTAATATCCAAAATCTATAAAGAACTTATCAAACTCAACACCCAAAGAACAAATAATCCAATCAAGAAATGGGCAGAAAACATGAATAGACACTTTTCCAAAGACATCCAGATGGCGGGTGCCTGGGTGGCTCAGTTGGTTAAGCGACTGCCTTCAGCTCAGGTCATGATCCTGGAGTCCCAGGATCGAGTCCCGCATCAGGCTCCCTGCTCGGCAGGGAGTCTGCTTCTCCCTCTGACCCTCCTCCCTCTCATGCTCTCTCTCATTCTCTCTCTCTCAAATAAATAAATAAAATCTTAAAAAAAAAAAAGACATCCAGATGGCTAACAGACACATGAAAAAATGCTCAATATTATTCATCATCAAGGAAATACAAATCAAAACCACAATGAGATACCACCTCACACCTGCCAGAAAAGCTAAAATTAACAACTCAAGAAACAAGAGATGTCGGCGAGGATGCAGAGAAAAGGGAACACTTTTGCACTGTTGGTGGGAATGCAAACTGGTATAGCCACTCTGGAGAACAGTGTGGAGGTTCCTCAAGAAAGTTGAAAATAGAACTACCCTATGACCCAGCAATTGCACTACTAGGTATTTTTTAAAAATATTTTATTATTTATTATTTGACAGAGAGAGACACAAAGAGGGAACACAAGCAGGGGGAGTGGGAGAGGGAGAAGCAGGCTTCCCGCTGAGCAGGAAGCCTGATGCGGGGTCCGATCCCAGAACCCTGGGATCATGATCTGAGCTGAAGGCAGACGCTTAACAACTGAGCCACCCAGGCTCCTCCATGCACTACTAGGTATTTATCCAAAGGATACAAAAATGCTGATTTGAAGGGGCACATGCACCCCAATGTTTATAGCAGCATTATCAACAATAGCCAAATTATGGAAAGAGCCCAAATGTCCATCAACTGATGAATGGATAAAGAAGATGTGGTATATATATACACAATGGAATATTACTCTGCAATTAAAAAGAATGAAATCTTGCCATTTGCAACAACATGGATGGAACTAGAGTGTATTATGCTAAGTGAAATAAGTCAGAGAAAGAAAAATACCATATGATTTCACTCACGTGGAATTTAAGAAACAAAACAGATGAACATAGGGGAAGGGAAGGAAAAATAAAAAGATAAAAACAGAGGCAAACAATAAGAGACTCTATAGAGAACAAACAGGGTTGCAGGAGGGGAGGTGGGTGGGGAGGAGGGGAGGTGGGTGGGGAGGAGGGGAGGTGGGTGGGGGGATGGGCTAGGTGGGTGATGGGCATTAAGGAGGACACTTGTTGGGATGAGCACTGGGGGTTATACGTAAGTGATGAATCACTAAAGTCTACTCCTGAAACTAATATGTTAACTAACTTCAATTTAAATAATAAAAAAAGATTTATCACATCTTTGGTTGAGTACATTTCACACAATCAGGTACTTAGGAATGAAGACTGTACTCAGAAATGAAAAGATCCATTGTTGTTAAGCCTATGAGGGGATTAAACATACATTTTTAAAAAGTGTTATGATTTTACTGATATCATAGTTGCCACTCAAGGATTTTCTTATAATTGAAGGCTTATCTAAATCAAAGGACCTTACACCTATACAAGATGATGGGGCTCAGAGGGGTAAACACACCTGTTTCTGCAACGCTTATTCGTCACTTCTATTGATCTGGTCCTGAGAGGCTTGGTTTCTATCAATAGAATATTAAACTAAAAATCCATCAACAACCCTTGCTCCCTCACCCCCTCACCCCGCAATGGACTCTGAAGTACCTTAACACATCAGAAAGGATGAATACCCACCATTCGCATCGACATGGATGGAACTGGAGGGGATTATGCTAAGTGAAATAAGTCAAGCAGAGAAAGTCAATTATCATATGGTTTCACTCATATGTGGAACATAAGGAATAGTGTGGAGGACTACAGGGAAAGGAGGGAAAACAGAATGGGAAGAAATCAGAGACGGAGACAAACCATGAGAGACTCTGGACGCCAGGAACCAAACTGAGGGTTACAGAGGGGAGGGGGGTAGGGGATGGAGTAACTGGGTGATGGGGTATTAAGGAGGGCATGTGTGGTGACGAGCACTGGGTGTTATACACAGCTAATGAATTGTTGAACACTACATCAAAAACTGATTATGTACTATATGCTGGCTAATTGAACATAATAAAATTAAATAAAAAATAAAATATTAAAAAAAGTTTAAAAAAAAGGAGAAGAAATGGAATAGATATTGGTACGTAAGGCAAAACCTTCACTGTTGAAATTATGTAAATATTTTTATAGAGATGTTTTGTCCCCTGTTTGAAAAATTACTGATCCTGGTGCTTAATTCATATTTTTGATGACGACGACTTAGAATAATGGGAAAGAATATAAGGCAGCATATGGTCGTGCTGGGTTTCATGATAAAGCCTGGAATTGTTGATTGTACACATCAGGCTCTTTATCCTATTCTATACATACCATTCTACACGAGAAATGATGTGTGCATTAATAGCAGTAATACTATGTAAATTTGAGACTCTGAGAACTGGCAGTGACCTCTCTGGACATAGGACAAGTGCCTAGAGAGGTACCTGCATTACTTATACCTAGCTGTAGGAGTCTAAGAAGAAACCTTCAAATTCACCTGGCAGGACAGTAACTGAGACAGACACACTGTGTGTTCACCAACCAAGGTATCATTGTTGGGCTTTGTGTTTTATCGGTGGATACAAGAAGAATCCCCACATTCCAGTTACAACACTGACAGCTTCAAGTCATATTTATAGGTGGCCTGATTAACTATTTGTGGATACTCTGTTTATGGACTTCTGATATCCTCTGAAAAGGGTGTAGAATGGGCAGCCTAGATCTTTGGGCACCTGGAAATACCTCTAGGTTTCCAGGATGGTTTCTGAGCAGTGAGAGGCATCCATTTCCAGTTGCTCTGCCCTATTTGGGAAAAGGATCCTCCAAAAGGAAAACCGTGTGTGTGTGTGTGTGTGTGTGTGTGTGTTTGCACTCCTGACTTCACATACAATTACCTGAATTTAAAGGGTCCCCTTAAGTCAACCTCTGACTATGCAGCCTGAGGAGTTGTCTTTAATGTGAAATATCTGGAAGAGCAGAAAGAAACAGTTGTGTGGCCCTTCCCTAGACCCCCTAGATATTTGCTAATATGCCTGAGATGACACAGAGATTACTTCCAGTGACAGCATATTTAGATCTGATTGTTAAAGCATGGGGCAATTATTTTTCTTATTTTCTGTTTCTGAATTTAAAATAATACCCTGCCTGTTTCTCCTAGAGACTTGTAAAGTGCTGCAGGCCCTCTGGTCTTTGAACACAGTACCTAAATGGTTAAATAATGTATGGTGCAATCAAGGATATTAAACACTATTACAGTATTAAAAATATGTAAGAATGATACATACCAACAAAGAATGCTTTCCAAGACTTCAAAAATGTAAGATTACCGCACAATACAAAAGTATGGTCCCAGTAGTTTTACAAAAATTACACACACACACAATATATGTAAATTTATAGAGAGTGGTCTGGACTTCACTTCTTCTGGTGCTCTGAAAGCCCTCTACGGCAATTCAGCTAGGTCCTGGAGATATCTACCCTCACACTTTCCAAGGGCCACCTCCTGAAAAAAAGGCAAGCTGGGTTGGAGCCCGTGGCAACCTGAAGGGGCCAGCTTGCCTTGGGTGTTGGAGGCCTACAGCAATATTGCTACTGGGACATTTCCCCTTGGCTGGGGTGGGGTGGGGAAGATGGGCTTGAGTTCTGGAGCCAGACAGGTATTAAACAGAGCAAGAGTAGGGAAGCAAACCATCTGTAGAGGAAAGTTTTCCTAATTTAGACCTGGAGGGCTCAAGGATCAGTGATCCCACAAAGCTGACCAAAACACAGGAAAAGACAAGCCACTGGAAGGACAGCAGCAATATTCACACGTCTGGGGGCTGCAGGGATGGGTTTTAGATCAGCAAGGAAAGGACACATACTTCACAAATGGTGCTGGGTAGTTGGTTATTCACATGGGGAAAAACACAATATCTACCTCACAGCATATCTGCAGGTCAATTCCTGGTGTACCAAGACTTGAATGTGAGCAGTGTAGCTATCAGAAGAATATAAAAGAGAATAACTCCTTGACCTTGGGGTAGTGAATGCTTCCTTAAACAAGACACAACTAGACTAATCAGAAGAGAGAAGATTGATACATTTGACATTAAAATTAAGAATTTTTTTTTTTAAGTAGGCTCCACGTGGGGCTTGAACTCATGACTCTGAGATCAAGATCTGAGCTGAGATCAGGAGTCAAATGTTTGACTCACTGAGATATGCAGGCACCCCAAGAATTTCTATTTTAAGTGAAATCAAAGACACAAATGGGCTGTTAATTTTTATAATATATGTAATTAAGAGTAATATCCAAAATATATAAATAACTCCTCTATATCAAAGTAACTTACTTTACAAGATTAGTCTAACATTGGCATTAAAATGAGGAAAGCAGTACAGTGAAGAAAATGTATAGGCTAATCTAACTGATAAACTATTATACAAAAGACCTAAATAAAATATTACTAAACTAAATCAGCTATATATTAAAAAAATGATAGTTTGACCAAGTAAGGTTTATCCTATCTTAGGACTACATACTAACAGATTCCAATCACATATTAAATGAGAAAGAAAACATCATTTCACTAGATGCAGAAAATCATCAGATAAGATTCAATGCCCTTTCTTAATTTAAAAAGAAAATAGGGGCACCTGGCTGGCTTAGTCAGTAGAGCATGTGACTCTTGATCTTGAAGTTCTGAGTTTGAGACCCACCTTGGCCTTAAAAATAAGTAAATAAATAAAAAGCTTAAAAAAAAAATAAATCTCTGGGCAAACCAGGAATAGAAAGGAACCCCTAAAACTTGACAAAGTACCAAGAGCAACCAGCATATAAGTAAAAAGAAGCATTATTCAGCGTTGTAATGAAGTACCTAGCTAATGCAATAAGACAAGAAAAAATAGTATAAGAAAAGAATAGGAAAAAACATTATGTACAGAGAAGAACGTCTATGTACAAAATTCAAGAGAATCTTCAGATAAAATTTTAGAAATGAAAGAAAATTCAGTAAGGTTGCTAAGTACAAGGTAAATAAATTAAAATTCAATAGTATTCCTACATACCTACAAAAAGCAAGTAGAAACTGTGATAATAAAAAATCCTTTTTACATTAGTAAAAATGTATATATAATAACTAGAAATAAATTTAACAAAAAGCTGTACAGTTTTGCAGAAAAAAATTATAGGTCTTTACTAAAGAGTACAAAAGAAGGGCTAAATAAAGAGATAAACCATGTTTATGAATGGAAAATCTCAGTATTCTAAACAATACCAATTCTCATATCAATCTATAAATTCATTGCTATTCCAATGAACATCCTAACATAGTGTCTTCTTTCATAGAAACTGGCAAATTGATCTAAAACTAAGAGTATGTTATAAATTTTCAATGTGGTTGATGAATAATCACTTTCCCCAAAATGTCCAGGTCTTAATGCCTGAAATCTGTGAATATGTACCTTACACGGCAAAAAAACTTTGCAGATGTGATTAAGTTAAGGATCTTGAGATGGAGAAATTATCCTGGATCATCTGGGTAGGCCCAAACACAAGGATCCTTATAAGAAGGAAGTGGGAAAGTCAGAGTGAAAAAAGGCCATGTGACCACAGAAGTAGAGAGAGAGAGAGGTGAGAGAGAGAGAGAGAGATATGGAAAAATGTTTCTGTGCTGACCCTGAATACAGAAGGGGCCAAGGAATGCAGATGACTTCTAGAAGCTGAAAACGTCAAGGAAATGGATTTTTCCCTAGAGACTCCAGAAGGAACATAGCCTGCTGACACATTGATTTTATACTTCTGATTTCCAGAACTGTAAGAGAGTAAATCTGGGTTGTTTTTGCCCACTAAATTTGTGGTAATTCGTTATAAGAGCAACAGGAAACTAATACAGTAAAAAATAGTCTAAATAATTTTGAAGAAGAATAAGGAGGGAGATCTGTCTTTTAGGTATCAAGACTTTATATACAGCTATTAGGATTAAAACCATGTGGAACTGATACAGAGATGGACTAATATAGCAATGAAATAGAGAAGAGCTATAAACCATCCTTGAGTACTTAGTACACCTAGAGGTGGTATTACAAACCAGTGAGGAAAAGAATAGACTCTTCAGTAAATGGTGCTAGATTATGCATGAATTATATCTACATGGTGCCAAAAGGATCGATGCTGACAACATGTCTCCCAAAAGGAAAACTGGAAATGATTTTAAGCATTATGACATTTGTATAAATTTTACACAGACAAAATCACATTGTACAGTTAAGAGTGCATATATAAGCTGACAAGGACAACACAGGCATGGGGAGGATATACCTGAACATGAACACAGTGGCTGCATCTGGGGAATGGTGAGCCTAGGGTATGCCTATAATGACCTATGTCTTATACATTTTTGAAACAAATGTTTTTCTGAGTATTAGGTACACAGATATTATATTTTCTATTTGAAATATTTCATAGTTTAGAACTTTGTTTTTATATACCACATCAACTATGATTGAGTTATTGTAGCAGAAATGGCCATCTATTTACCAAATACCATTCCCCCTTTATTCTTAGTAATAGATGCCTCCCCCCCCTTTTTTTAGCTAGTTGTATTACATCTTAGAAAGAAGACCACATTTCCTCATCTCCCATATGTTCAGAGACGTGGCTGGGTGATTAAGTTCCGGGTAAGAAAATATATGTGGAAGTATGTGTGGGACTTCATGGAAGCTCTTTAACAGAAGCCAATTCAATAGAGAGGAAGCTCCTTTTAGCCCCCTGCTGCTCCCTGGCTTGCAGACACCCTGCCGGGATCCAAAGAAGACTTGGACCATGAGGTGACCTTGTTAATGGGTCATATTCTGAAGATAGAGAAACAGAAATATAGTCAAGGACTTGAGACTGGCTCCTTCTATGTGGAGCCACCATACTGGCCCTGAAGGGTCTACCTGTGTCTGGGTTTTTATATGAGAGAATAAGCTCTCATGCTTAGGCCACAGTCTTTAGGTGTCTGTTACCCCCAGGGAGGGAATGCAATTCCTAACTGATAGAGGCACCATGTTCTTTGCTGTGGCCTAAGCAGACCATTACTGTGATTTTAGTGATTCAATTTACCTTTGATCTCATTAATTTTAATTGTATGTATGTAAGAATGTATATATGTATGTATTTTTTAAGTAAAGTCTACACCCAAGGTGGGGCTTGAATTCATGACCCCAAGATCAAAAGTTTCATGTTCAACTGACTATGCTAACCAGGCACTCCATCATTAATATGAAATTTAGTTGGTGATGTTTATTCACAAGACTACAGATTGCAGATTCCATCAGCACCATGAAATAAGAAAACATGCATTTGATATTTTATCTATAGTTTTTAATTGTTAGGTAAAAAATTGTTAAGTAAAAAAAGTATGGAGGGGCTCCTGGGTGGCTCAGATGGTTGAGTGTCTGCCTTCAGCTCAGGTTGTGATCCTGGGGTCCTGGGATCGAGCCCCTCGTCGGGCTCCTTGCTCAGTAGGGAGCCTGCTTCTCCCTCTCCCTCTGCTGTTCCCCCTGCTTGTGCTCTCTCTCTCTGTCAAATAAATAAAATCTTTTAAGAAAATGGAATATAATAACTTCTGTAGACAAAATATCCCCAAATAATGTCTCTTGCTCAAAAGATTGTTAAAAACACATACATCTATTTTGTAGCTTCTATTTTAAGGTAGAAAATTTGTCTTATCTTTACAGCTGTCACCATAATTCTTTTGAGAGAAAAAAGTATTTCTCTTGGGAAAATACATTTGTGTGTTGGGTAGAAGCTGATTCCCTAGAGCCAGCTCCAGGTTTGAAGAAGGTGCAAACTACTGTGTTTTAAAGAGGGGAGAATTTTGTAGGTCCAGGGTTCAGTTTTGCAGGGCATGGGGGTTTGGAGGATGGGAAGCATTCATGTGTGATAAAGGCCTCCCCAGGATCCCATATCTTCCTAACTCACAAACATTTGCTCACTCTCCTCTGTGTGTGTGTGTGTAACTCTATAACTCTATGGTAGTATACATTCAAGGCAAATAGAGACAACATGAACAGTTGCAGAAACAAGGGAATGCAGCTGATGTCTTGCTCACATTTTGGGGTTCTTCCTGTTATCCTCTGACAGTGGGTACAGCTGGAAATCAACTACTCTAGAATGTAGTCAGAAGTTCCTCATCATGGTGGCTGTCAAGCCAACCTGCCTTGGTGCCAGAGACTGGGAAAGAATTACAGACTAATCTAGGTTTTTAATATGGAAGCCAAAATCTTAAAAAAAAAAAACCATTTGCAAATATAATTTAACAGTACTTAAAAAAAGGTTTTATTTATTTATTTGAGATAGAGAGAGTGAGAAAGCAGGGGGGAGGGGCAGAGGGAGAGAGAATCCCAAGCAGGCTCCCTGCTGAGTGCAGAGCCGATGCAGGACCCCATCCCACAACCCTGAGATCATGACCTGAGCCAAAATCAAGAGTCAGACACTTAACTGACTGAGCCACCCAGGCGCCCCTAATTTAACAGTACTTTTTAAATAATAATACAGATCAGCTAAGTGGAGTTCATCTCAGGAAAGCAAAAATGATTCAATATTAAGAAATCTATGGATATAACTCACATATGTATTAAAGAAGAAAAAATCATATTATCTCCATGGATGCCAAAAATTTTTACTACTTTCAGTACCCATTTATGATTTTAAAAACTATAGTAGAAGGGTTAAAATTTGCTCTTTTACATTTGATTTTAAATATGTGTATGTCAAACAAAGTACCAGTTAACATCATATTTGATGCTAAAGACAACAGATCAATAAAGGAAAACAAACAACAGATGAAACTGACCAGGTACTCACTCTGATTCTTCCTTTAACCCCTTTCCCTCATAAAATCTTGTATTATTTTCACTTTGTCTTCTATTTTCCTCAATCCCTGTTTATTGCTGGGATTTCCATTGCTCAGCAAACAAGAAGGTGAGTGGAAGGCAGCATGGAAAACTTACACCTGGGCTCCTTCTGTATATCTTTTTCACCTGCCTTTTTTCTATTGGGAGTATTAAGGTGATTTTTACAGGATTTTTCCCCCACTCACCTTCCTTCCTCTTATACTGTTTCTGGGGGTGGGCACTGGGATGAATTAGAAGCATCTAGAACCCTGCTCAGTCAAGAGGATAGTGGGAATCTTCTGCCTTTCTCTTTTTTTGATGGGATTTGGTTTTTTCCTCATTAAACTTTTGTTTTAATGGTTCTCAAAATTCTGTGACAGATTTTTGGTCAAGTTGTTTCCATTAAAAAGTACTGATTTTAAAAACTAATTACTTAAAATTGCCACACACAAACACACACAAAACAAATGGTCCATAAAACATTCTTCTTTTCTTCTGAAGGTTTTACAATGCATTTATCATTAACCAGTCTTTTACTATTAAACTTAAATGGCCAATTGACAAAACAGTTCTGAGACTGTTCTTCCAGCCCTGATGAAGACTGGGGTATAATATTCACTTAGCCTTCTGAGCTTTCTGGGCACACTTGGTGATGATGTGGCCAACTCCAGCTGCCTTCTTGTCCACTGCTTTGATGACACCCACAACAGCCATCTGTCTCATGTCACAAACAGCAAAACACCCCAGAGAAGAATAGTCAGAGAAGTTCTCAGCACACATAGGCTTGCCAAGAACCATATCAATGATGGCAGCATCATCAAATTTCAACAACTTGGGATCATCTTCCAACCTTTTTCCAGAACAACAACCAATCTTCTCCTTCAGCACAGCAAACCTGCAAGTAATGTGAGCTGTGTGACAATCCAGCACAGATGCATATCCAGCACTGATTTGTCCTGGATGGTTCAGGATAACCACCTGAGCCATGAAGCCAGCTACTTCCATGGGTGGGTCACATTTGTTGTGATGTGACCCACATTGCCACAACGAACATCTTTGACAGATACGTTCTTGACATTGAAGCCCACATTGTCCCCTGGAAGAACCTCACTCAAAGTTTCATGATGCATCTCGACAGAATTTACTTCAATTGTAACATTGACTAGAGCAAAGATGACCACCATGCCAGGTTTAAGAACACCAGTCTTGACTCGGCCCATAGGGACAGCACCAATACCACCAATTTTGTAGACATCCTGGAGACGCAGACACAAGAGCTTGTCAGTTGGACGAGCTGGTGGCAGAATGCAATCCAGAACTTCAAGCAGTGTGGTTCCACTGGCATTGCCATCTTTATGGGTGATTTTCCATCCCTTGAACGAAGGCATGTTGTCACCATTCCAAACAGAAATTGGCACAGATGCTGCTGTTGGGCTTGTAGCCAATTTTCTTAATGTAGGTGCTGACTTCCTTAATGATTTCTTCGTATCTCTTCTGGCTGTAGGGTGGCTCAGTGGAATCCGTTTTGTTAACACCAATAATTAGTTGTTTTACACCCAGTGTGTAAGCCAGAAGGGCATGCTCACGGGTCTGTGCATTCCTGGAGATACCTGCTTCAAATTCACCAACACCAGTGGCAACAATCAGGACAGCACAGAAAGCCTGAGATGTGCCTGTAATCACGTTTTTGATAAAGTCTGTGTCCTGGGGCATCAATGATCGTCACGTAATACTTTGCTGGTCTCAAATTTCTGCAGGGAGATATCAATGGTGATACCACGTTCACGTTCGACTTCCAGTTTATCCAAGACCCAGGTGTACTTGAAGTAGCCCTTTCCCATCCCAGCAGCCTCCTTCGCAAATTTTTCAATAGTTCTTTTGTCAATCCCACCACATTTGTAGATCAGATGACCAGTAGTGGTAGACTTCCTGAATCATCCAATGACGACAATGTTGATGTGAGTCTTTTCTTTCACATTTTGTTTTAGGCTTAGTGGTGGTTTTCACAACACCTATGTTCTGGTGGCAAACCCACTGTGGAAAAGTTGATGTGAATTTTTAAAGATTGTGATGTGAGTGAGACAACTCCCTCTGCCCCCTGCACATACACCTTTTTTATTGCTACTGCATCATTTTTGCTTCTTTTAATCCCCCCATTTTTGTGGTCATTAATTTTGAGGAGAGATGATCTTTCTGAACTCTCTGTCTCTTTTACCCTCAAGGTCCAGAATAGATACATAATTTAAAAAGAGAAATGGCAACTTTCATAGGAGGGTGAAGGATCTGTGGATTAAGACCCTATTCTATTTTATCTATAAAATGGGAACCCCTGGAGCCTGCAGTATCAGGTTGGCTATGAGCCTGACTATCAGTAAATGCAGAAACTCTTATCTAGGTGAGAAGATACCAGAAACCAGGTATGTTACTGGGGAATGCAGGACAGGAACTAGAGAGGGGCCTTTTTGTCCATCTTTAGAACTTGCCACAAAATGTGGCCGCAATGGGGGCCTCAAAGGCAGAGAAACAACAGAGATTTAAGAAGGAATTTATGGAGTCACACCTTCAGTGGTGGATTGAGTGGATTTAGAGCTGTCAGCCCACTGGTTCCTGTGGCAGAATGCCTGGAAACATTCAGATGGTGACTCGGCAGTAAAGAATGTTGTCAGGAATCATATGTCAGATTTCTAAACACACACTGACAGAAGGAGGAAAGACCTCTGCATATGTGTGAAACCAGAAGGACTTGTGCCACAGGCACAGGGCAGACGGGGAGCTACTGGAAGCAGCCTGTGAAATCGGGCTCTGTTGGAGCAAGTTACCAGGAAAGCAGAGCACTACTGAGGAAACAGAGAGAGGCCTCCTGTTTCCTCCTGATTCTGTCAAGGAAGCTAAATTCAAGAGGAGGAGAGGGCAGAAACAGGATCAAGAGGCTTC